>NC_057797.1:466649044-466949044 GCF_018294505.1 Triticum aestivum
ACCTAGCAACCTCTACTGCAAAGGAAGTTGCGCTCCGTGGTCCAACCCGGCGCGTGCCGCTTAGTCACTGACGTCGAGAAGGCTTCGGCTGATACCACGACGTCGAGTGCCCATAACTGTTCCCACGTAGTTGGTTAGTGCATATAGGCTAGTGGCCAGACTCAGATCAAATACCATGATCTCGTTAAGCGTGTTATTTTGAAGTAACCACGAACGCCGACCAGGAACCAGGCCCACCTCTCTCCTAGGTGGTCGCAACCTGCCCTGTCGCTCTGCCACAAAGTAACAGACCGGGGGGGGGGGGGCGTCGGGAACCCAGTGCCACCACTACCTGGATTGAACCACCTACCCCTTTAGCCCCCATATCCGAATCACTTGCGGGTACTCAACGAGCCGACCCAACTTTAATCACAACATGTATCATATTTAATATGTATAGTATATATACCCGTGATCACCTCCCGAAGTGATCACGGCCCAGTAGTATAGCATGGCGGACGAACAAAAGTGTATGGTCACTGATGATAAACTAGCATCCTATACTAAGCATTTAGGATTGCAGGTAAGGTATCAACAATTGTAGCAACAATGACATGCTATGCAGCAGAATAGGATTAACTGAAAGCAGTAACAAGCTACACTAATCTAATGCAAGTAGTAGAGAGAAGAATAGGTGATATCGGGTTGATCAAGGGTGGGGGGCTTGCCTGGTTGCTCTGGAAAGGAGGGGTCATCGTCAATGTAGTCGATCACAGGGCTACCGACAGCGGTCTTGGGGTCTAACGGAAAGAAGTAACGGAGGGGGAACACAATAAATAACAGAGCAATCAAAGCATAATTTGGCAATACGCTGTGCTAGGGTGACCTAACGCGGTACTAGGTGATACTGGCGAAGGGGGAAAACATCCGAGAAAGTAGTCCCGGTGTTAGGCATTTTCAGACAGATGAAACAGAGGGGATGGTTGCAGGTTTCCTATCCTAGAGACATGTGGCAGATGAACGGACTACGTATTTGGATTCACCTCATCGTTCTGAGCAACTTTCATGTACAAAGTATTTTCATCCGAGTTGCGGGTTATTTTGTATTAATTTTTTTAGTTTTGATTTATTTTCTAGAATTAACAGATTATTTTAATTTGACTAAGTCAATTTGACTAGTCAAAAGGAGAGGTGTGACCCACATGTCATAGGCTTAGATATTTATAATCAAACTTATCTTATTTTAACAGTAGGGTCCACATGTCATATACACTACACCGAACCACTCAATAGCCTAACAACTAATTAGATACTAACCTAAATAGGGCCTGGTCTCATGCAAAGACGCAGCCGGCCACACACACACAGATAGCCGCACACTCACACGCTGCTCACACACCACACACACATCACACAACTCACACACACACGGCAGCTCGACCATTACTACCTCTTGAGCATGCATTGGTTTTCCCTTGAAGAGGAAAGGGTGATGCAGCTAAGCAACATAAGTATTTCCCTCAGATTTTGAGAACCAAGGTATCAATCCAGTAGGAGACTACACGCAAGTCCCCTACTACTTGCACAAACAAACAAGAACCTCACAGCCAATGCGATAAAGGGGTTGTGAATCCCTTCACGGTCACTTACGAAAGTGAGATCTGATAGAGATACTAAGATAAATATTTTTGGTATTTTTGTGGTATAGATTGGAAAATAAAGATTGCAAAATAGATAGTAAACTAGAATTGTAGATTGGAAACTTATATGATGTAAAGTAGACCCCGGGGGCCATAGGTTTCACTAGTGACTTCTCTCAAGATAGCATGTATTACAGTGGGTGAACAAATTACTGCCGAGCAATTGATAGAAAAGCGCATAGTTATGATGATATCTAAGGCAATGATCATTAATATAGGCATCATGTCCATGACAAGTAGACCGAAACGATTAATCATCTACTACTGTTACTCCACACATCGATCGCTATCCAGCATGCATCTAGAGTATTAAGTTGATACGAATGGAGTAACGCATTAGGCAAGATGACATGATGTAGAGGGATAAACTCAAGCAATATGACATAAACCCCATCTTTTTATCCTCGATGGCAACAATACAATACATGTCATTTCCCTTTCTGTCACCGGGATCGAGCACCATAAGATTGAACCCAAAGCTAAGCACTTCTCCCATTGCAAGAAAGATCAATCTAGTAGGCCAAACCAAACTGATAATTTGAAGAGACTTGCAAAGATATCAAATCATGCATATAAGAATACAGAGAAGAATCAAATAATATTCATAGATAATCAAGTTCATAAACCCACAATTCATCGGATCTTGGCAAACACACCGGAAAGAGAGTTACATCGAATAGATCTCCAAGAAGATCGAGGAGAACTTTGTATTGAGATCCAAAGAGAGAGAAGAAGCCATCTAGCTAATAACTATGGACCCAAAGGTCTATGGTAAACTACTCACACATCATCGGAGAGGCTATGGCGTTGATGTAGAAGCCCTCCGTGATCGAATCCCCCTCCGGCAGATCGCCGGAAAAGGCCCCAAGATGGGATCTCATGGGTAGAGAAGGTTGCGGCGGTGGAAAAGGTGTTTTGTGGCTCTCCCCGAACGTTTCAGGGTATAAGAGTATATATATGCGAAAGAAGTAGGTCGGTGGAGCTGCGAGGGGCCCACGAGGGTGGGAGCGCGCCTGGACCCCTGGGCGTGCCCTCCTACCTCGTGGCCGCCTCGCTGCTTCCTTGACGTCCACTCCAACTCTCCTGGATCACGTTTGTTCCAAAAATGATCCTCGCGAAGGTTTCATTCCTTTTGGATTCCGTTTGATATTCCTTTTCTGTGAAACACTAAAATAGGCAAAAAAAACAGCAATTTGCACTGGGCTTTCGGTTAATAGGTTAGTCCCAAAAATAATTTAAAAAGGTATAATAAAGCCCATTAAACATCCAAAACAGATAATATAATAGCATGAAACAATCAAAAATTATAGATACATTGGAGACGTATCAGCCATGGCCAGCGGTAGCAGCGACGCGTGGCGAATAGCGGTAGGCAATGGCGTCGGCGAGCAACGGCGCCTGTGAGTAGGAGTGGCAACAGACAGCGGCAGCAGCAGTTAAGAATAGCAGCAGGAGGAGGAATGGCAGCAGCGCAGTCGCAAGCAGCAGGTAGGAGGAGCAGCAGCTACGGGAGGAGGGGAACGGCCCAGGCATACATACGCGTGCAAGGGCGCGCCCAAGCAGGGGCACGACACAGGAGGACATACGCGTGCGAGGGCGCGACCGGTGCAGCAAAGGGGCAGCCAGGGGGCGCACGGGAGCGGCGCATGAGCAGCATACGGGCGGGTACGCGGACACGGCGAAGGCGAGCTCGTGGACAACGGCTACGGCACAAATTGAGTCAAGGAAAAGAGGGAAAATGGGAGAGGAGCTCACAGCAAACTCGGGGAAGTAGTTGGGGTGGCCGGGTACATTTCGGAGAAGTGGGAAACAACGGCGGATGCCGGTGATATACCTGACAAAGACAATGGCGATGACGAGCACACGGGAGTTGCACTGCTCGATCCGTTAGCGTAGTCGAAGGAGATGATGGCGAGGAGGCTCCTGGGCGTCTTCCTAGTGCTTGGGGAGGTCAGCGGCCGCGGCAACGGTGCGAGGCAGTGGCGTACTGGCGCGGTCACCGCGTGACTTTTTGAGCTCACACCCGAGCAGAGGTGGAGGCTGCTCGGTGGGGAATGAGTGGGGAACGGAGGAGAGCGGGCTAGGGTTCGCTATGGCGCGGTTATAAGCCAAGGAGACCGACGTGGAGGCCATTCATGGCCATGGTGGCCGTGGATGTGCGACATGCACGTCTCCTGCCTCCCTGTATAGAGGAGGGGATGAGGTGGAGGTGGAGGTGGGTTGGGCCAGAGGCACTGTGGCCACTTATGGCCCAGTGGCCTAGTAGTTTTAGGAACTTTTCTATTATCATTTTCTGTTTTTATTTTTCTTTACTGTTTGCTTTTAACATTAGCTAGCAGATGAATTTGGCTAAATGTGAAAGTGGGTACACAACTATTAGGAAATATATTGAAGAGGCCCTAAAAAGTTTGAGGGCAAGAGGAAAAGTATAAATATTTGTTTATTTTTAAAGGCTATTTTTATTTGTTGTTGAACCACTTTATAAATTCCTAGGGACCAATTGGTGGGTCAAATAATGTTTGGTTCAACATGACAAAGATCTGGGGAATTTATAGAATTCTGTGAACATTTTAGTTTTACTATTTGAAGAAATAATGATTTCACTTGCAATTCAAATTTGAATTTGACTTTGATTCTGGACAAGTGGCCATTTTCATAGTAACCAAGAGGACATGGCCACCATTAGGGGGAGATTACTGTAGTATGATTCTCGGGGTGTTACAAATCTCCTCCACTACAAGAAATCTCGTCCCGAGATTTAAGAGGTGAGGCAAAGCGGGAAGGTTCTGGTTACGAAATTCTAGCGAGTGTTCCCGGTCTTGGTTGCCCTTCTCGAGTAGGTCGACCCACTATGTTGATGTCTTCATTTCCCCTTCGCCAGGTCATCATGATGAAGTTGTCATCCTATCTTCAGAAACTCCATCGTACTTACGAAAGAATAAGGGAGGAGGTTATTCCGGGGGAACGGACCTCTACACAGTTGACTAACTGGTAGATAACATCGGGGAAGGTGGCGGAAAGTAACTCTAGAATTGAAACTTAAGAAGATATCGAGAGCAAAGTAAGAATGTACCATGAGAAGTTTCAAGCGGGCAGGCAATCGTTCAATGCCTGAAACAAGGTGTGAAAGGGGTTCAAGGCAACAGGAATAAGTATTGTGTCTGATACCAGAATTGATGATCTCTCAGAGGGTGTCTCGTGAATTACATACGAGGCCACATGCGAGAATAACTTTGGAAACTGGGGGGGGGGGGTACAAAAGAGTCTGGTTTCGATCCTGGGACCTGTGGGTTATGGGACCACAATGCGGGTTAAAATTAGAAAGGGCGCTGACTTCTTGCACGGTCAGGATAGTAATGTATGTCAGAGACTAGCATGTCAGTGATGTTGGCAACAATCATTGGTACCAAGGGCGAGGGACGAAGAGAACCATTTTCCTGCTCATTGAAACGAGGCGGACCTATAGGCAAAGTTCTCGTCCATCGGTGGTTATCGCAATGTCATCAACAAAAGTAATAGGGTCTTATTGACAGAGTGGTACAACGAGGTGCTCAACTAAGCATGGAATTATCTCTGCTCAGCTAAGTCAGACTACAAGAAAGGTTAAACAAAACAATGGAAAGTAAAATGCGATTATCAGATTAAACAGAATAATGGAAAGGTAAATGTGTTTAAACACATATTTCAGGAGTATATCCTTCCTAAGGACAAACGGAGCATGATATCCATGACAGGATTGAAAGTGGAAAACCAACTAGGTAATGGGAGAAGAATTTTATGACATAACCCATACAACGGTGTTAGGATAATTGATAAAGAAAATTTAGCATTGCGCTTCCAATGTTCTTTTTGAAGATCGGAGTACCACGGACAAGCTTCGAGATAGCATTGACATGGTCTTCAAGCGAAGGTCAGACTTTGGATACACAAAGTGCCGGTGTACAAAACTAGGGGCACATTTTTGTACCCCTTTACCTGTCATGGGAAGTCAGAGCCGCGCCCTTGACCACACCGAGTAGAGCAAGGGAGTTAAGCCAAGGTAAGATCGAAGCCCAAGACAAAGCAAAGCAACGACAAGGACCAAGGCCACAAAGATCAGATGGGCAAAGCAGGTTTCCCCGGCAAGGACCCTTGCCGGGGGGGCTCAGCGGCCCCGGCAACACCCTTGCCAGGGCAGCTCGCCCACACCAGCCGAGCGAGCCACCCTCGAGCCCACCAACACTCGACAAATGCATTGGACAGGGCTCGCGAGGCACCTCTATGGTGGCATGCAGATCTTCGTGAAGACAAAGAATAGTCAAGGTCAAATGAGGATAGGAAGGCAGCCATCCTCACCGAAGAAACCCACAAGACCCCCGGCAAGATCCTTGCCGGGGACGCCTGCACGCCACAGCAAGACCCTTGTCGGGCAACCCGGCAAGGCCCTCGCCAAGCGCACCAGCAGGGCCACCATCGGGCCCACACCAGCCAAGTCTCCGCCGCCGTTCGCATGCAGCTGTCAACCCAACCAGATGGGCCGGCACCTACGTGGAGACATGCAGCCCTTCGTGGAGACTCCACCACCGCGCCACCTCAGCTGCCTGCCTACCTACATGGCACCGCATGCATCGCTGGCCAGGGGGCGCGTCCAAGCTTAGAGGAGCGGCGACGGACGGGACACGCCTCGCCCCCGCCCCTGATAAAGTGGAGGGACACCTAAGCCTCGCATTTAATGTGCTTTGTCCTGTAATACTAGGATAACCTCGCAACACTATTGCCTTTCCACCTCCTGTGTGCCACTGTGGCAACCCCTTTTTCTATAAAAGGAGGCCCAAGGCGACGAGGAGAGGGATTCGGCTTTTTGGAGCTCGTTACACCCCGTAGCTAGTTCAAGAACTCAGAATACATCCACCAAAGCAGGACTAGGGTTTTACGCATCCTCGCGGCCTGAACCTGGATAAGCGAACCGCATGATCTCTGTTAGACCCGCTCTTCTCTCAACCCCGCGCCCCGCAACCGCAGTAGGGATTCTTGTGATCCCATAGGTCTCGTTTCCCACCAACATCTTTGGCGCGCCAGGTAGGGGGGCGCAATTGTGAGAATGGGTTTTAGCAATTAAGTGAGTGTTTGTTCATGGCGATGGCTCTAAGAGAAGCAGGAGAAGGGGTCGAAAGATTGACGTCGGCGCGACTACAAGCAGAAGCTACGTCACACCGAACCCTGACTACTTTCTTTCCTCTTTATACAAGGTTATTTCCCTCGAAGATGTCGTGCCTTTGTATGGAAAACCTGCACGCCAGGGGGCTCTCCCGCTATCGGCAATGCCCTTGCCCTGTTTCAAGTCCGCTCAACAGCTCAAGCGGCTGCGTCGAGTGCGGCAGGGTTAGCCATCCACGATGGCAACGCTCTCGATTCTGACTCGAGTCAAGCTCGACAGTTCGAGCGGCCGTGCTAAGAACGGTAAGGTGGCTCGTCCGGCAGCACGCATACCCGGCAGGCCAATGGGGATCCGTCCCCAAGATGCCGCCTTGGGCTTCCGCACCGGCGATCCTCCCTAGTTGGCGTAGGGTGCGTATACAAAGGGAAATCGAATAGGGAAATAACATGCATAGTACTGAAAGTGTTGCAGAGTTATGTTACATCAAATTGTTGCCGTGGTTCTAACTAAAGATAGCAATTGTCTTGGTTGTGAACCTGCAGTGGCAATGAAGAACGGGATGCCTAATCCCGGCGCTGGCCCTCCACCCTCAGAATTCCGCCAACACAGCTGATGATGGGCTTGATGCGCTCCCTGAGAGGAGCGAGGTCAACCCCCTCCGGCAAGCTCTCCAGCCCGGTGTCGAAGTCGAGGTCGGGGTACCAGTGCGCCAACTTGGTGAGGAATCTGGGCACCCAACAGGCGTCCCGGTCGGGGTACAAGTCGTCGCTCACCCTTAGGTACTTGCCGAAGCCGGAAGCAGCGGAGGAGGAAGGCCGGTCACCAGCCTCCTCCTCCATCTCCCCGGAAGCCCCTTGCCGGCCTCTTCAGCGGCAGCCTTGTCGGCCTCCCTGGAAGGCCCCCCGGCGGCCTCCTCGGCAGCATCCTTGGCGGCCTCCTCGGCGGTGACCTTCTCGGCGTCTGCCCCGACGGCCTTGGCGACACCCTCGAGGATGGCATCCAGATCCTATAGGTCCACCAAGGAGGAATCTGGGCACCGAAGACAGGGGTGAGGCAAAGCAAAGACCAAGAGCCGGAAAGAAGAAGAAGCAGGGACGAAATGGCGAACGACTTACCGATGCCGACACCCGGCTGGGAAACAGAAGTCCCCTCTCTGCCAACATTCGGCGTCGAGGCAAATCCACCGGCGCCCAAGTTCTCTTCCTCCTCCTCCATGTGTGTGGGCCTGGTGCTTGGCGCCCTTGTCGGGGACGCCCCTCGAGGCGGCGTGGTCGATGGTGGCGGCGTGTTGATAGTAGCCCCCTGTGGCTCCTCCTGCTTCCGCTCCCCTCCTGCACACCTGGCAAGGTCAGCACCAAAGTGTCGCGCCCCTGACACATGTCGAAGAGCGAAGAATGATGAACTTACGCTGGGGGCTTTGCCGGGGGCTACTGTCCGGGCTGCTCAATACCACCAAGGGCGCCCTCGAAGTACCAGCAGGGGGCTGGCCACCCACCGAGGCCTTGGCCCTTTTTGCTCTCTGGGCCAGCGTCTCCGTGTCCCTGCAAAGATGAAGACAAGTCAAGATCAGTAACGTAGGTTGGGGAGGCAGAAATAATGGGGAGGAACCGGATGCTTACTCATCATCCTCCTCCTCCTCCTCTGCTGCCTTCCTCTTCCTCCTCGGACTGAGGGATCCATAATCAAAGGTGATCCCCGCGTCGATGTTCGCCGGAGGAGGAGAGGGAGGCGGCGTCTAGGCACGCTTGGATCAAGAAGGAGCGGTCATCTTCTTCTTCACCGCGACCTTCGTCGGCTCCTTCGCCGCCGTGGCCCGCGTGCGCGGCCGGGGCCCCTCCAAGGTCAGCTACGGCTGCACAGCCCTGCAGGGCCGGACCGGCTCACCGGAACTAGCCCGCCGCAAGACTCGCCCCCTCCCAGTAGGTGTCATCGGATCTGCGGTCTCGGCCTCCACCTCCGACGACTCGCCGGTCACATCCTCGACCAGAGGAGCCTCGGTGCCGGCGCTGCTGGCTCCCCCGGCGGCCGCCGCCCACCGGGCGATCACGTCCTCCTCCGCAGCCATCGAGGACTCGTCCTCCACACCGCCGATGCTGCCGGCCTCCCTGGCAAGCTATGCCTCCGTCGCCCTGGTGGCGATGTAGTCCAGCTCCGCCTGGGTGGTGTCCATGACAAGCAGTTGCTCGTCGTTGGCATCGACGTACCGCTCGTGCAGGGTGTCAAAGAACTGCTGCACTTCGACATCCTCCGGCTCCTTCCAGCTCGGGTCGGGGCCATGCGCGTTGTAGTCCGGCATCATGGCAATGATCTCGGACCGACGCGAATTGTTGCACAACGGGACCACCCCCGTTGGCAGCTTGAACCACGCCCCCTTGAGGACCTTGCTGGCCTTTGCGGCGGCCCTCGCAACCTTGCCGGTCTGCTCAACCTCGCCGTCGCGGCCCATGTCAAGCTGGAAGAGCCGCTGGCAGAAATGGGCATGCGCCAGCACCGTAAAGTTGTGGTCGACGCTGGGGCGGAGTCGCATGATGTCAGCGGGGTTCGTGAAGAGTGAGGCTGGCCTCCCCTTGTTATGCAACGGAGCAATCCGGCGGCGGATGAAATCCGCCCCGATCATTTCAAGGGTGAGCCCGGCCTGGGTAAGCCGGAGAATCCTGGTGGTGGAAACCGTGAGCCTCCCGTCGGCAGCATCAACGTCGCTCCAATCGCTGTCGCGAACCGGCGGCACCCGGCGAACTTTGCAGAAGGCCGGCGGGTCCTTCTCTTCAATCCAGCACCACCGGTCCCGCCATTCCTCCCACCTCTCCTTCATGGCGCCGTCCGGGTACACCCCCTTGGATATTGGGATCCATGTGACGCAACCAGAGACGGCACCCCCCGGCTGGATCCGAGGGAAGAAATAGTGGCGGAAGAGCGCTGTGCTGGGGTGTACTCCGGCAAAGCCCTCCCAAAGGTGCGCAAAAAGGGCCATGGATGCCACCGCATTCGGACTAAAATCCAAGAGACGGAAGCCGAAGGTGTGCATGATGTCGCTGAAGAAATCGGAGAAGGCAGGGCAGATCCCGCAAGAAAGGTAATCAACAAAGAAGGGGTACCGATTTGGGGCAGGGTCGGCGCAGGCGGCAGGGATGACGCGCGTGGCCGGGTGCCTCGAATTCCCCCCCCTGTCTTCACTCCCCACAGGGGCCTGAAGAGGTCCCGGAGCTCCAATGCGTCGACCATAGAGGGGAAGAAGAAGGCGGACTGCGTCCGTTGCCTCGACAGTGCGCACTCCGGCGGCTCCACAGCCCCAGCATCCTTGGTGGATTTTGGCGCCATGGTGGCTGAAGGAGGAGGGAGGAGCGGAGGGCGGCAGAAGCACAACGGCGGCGGACGGAGGCAAAGCTTGGAGAAGAAGAGGGAGACAGGCGGAGGTTTCCGAGATTGGGGTCACGCGAAGGGTAAAAGGAACAGTGCACCCGAGGTTATCCTTTTTTATGGGGAAGCCACAGGTCGTGTGATAACCCACAAGTATAGGGGATCGCAACAGCTTTCGAGGGTAGAGCATTCAACCCAAATTTATTGATTCGACACAAGGGGAGCCAAAGAATATTCTCAAGTATTAGCAGCTGAGTTGTCAATTCAACCACACCTGGAAACTTAGTATCTGCAGCAAAGTGTTTAGTAGCAAAGTAATATGATAGTGGTGGTAGCGGCAACAAAAGTAAAGACATCAAAAGTAATGTTTTTGGTATTTTGTAGTGATTGTAACAGTAGCAGCGGAAAAGTAAATAAGCGTAAACCAGTATATGGAAAACTTGTAGGCACCGGATCAGTGATGGATAATTATGCCGGATGTGGTTCATCACGTAACAATCATAACATAGGGTGACACAGAACTAGCTCCAATTCATCAATGTAATGTAGGCATGTATTCCGTATATAGTCATACGTTCTTATGGAAAAGAACTTGCATGACATCTTTTGTCCTACCCTCCCGTGGCAGCGGGGTTCTATTGGAAACTAAGGGATATTAAGGCCTCCTTTTAATAGAGAACCGGAACAAAGCATTAGCACATAGTGAATACATGAACTCCTCAAACTATGGTCATCACCGGGAGTGGTCTCGATTATTGTCACTTCGGGGTTGCCGGATGATAACATATAGTAGGTAACTATAGACTTGCAAGATAGGATCAAGAACTCAAATATATTCATGAAAACATAATAGGTTCAGATCTGAAATCATGGCACTCGGGCCCTAGTGACAAGCATTAAGCATAGCAAAGTCATAGCAACATCAATCTTAGGACATAATGGATACTAGGGATCAATCCCTAACAAAACTAACTCGATTACATGATAAATCTCATCCAACCCATCACCGTCCAGCAAGCCTACGATGCAATTACTCACGCACGGCAGTGAGCATCATGAAATTGGTGATGGAGGATGGTTGACGATGATGACGGCGATGAATCCCCGTCTCTGGAGCCCCGAACGGACTCCAGATCAGCCCTCCGGAGAGGTTTTAGGGCTTGGCGGCGGCTCCGTATCGTAAAACGCGATGATTTCTTCTCTCTGATTTTTTTCTCTCCGAAAGCAAATGTATAGAGTTGGAGTTGGCGTTGGAGGATCAACAGGGGGGCCACGAGGTAGGGGGCGCGCCCTAGGGGGGCGCCCCCCACCCTCGTGGAAAGGGTGTGGACCCCCGGTCTTCATATTTGGCGAGGATTTTTTATTATTTTTTCTAAGACCTCCTGTGGAGTTTCAGGTCATTGCGGGAATATTTGTTTTCTGCACATAAAACAACATCATGGTAATTCTGCTGAAAACAGCGTTAGTCCAGGTTAGTTCCATTCAAATCATACAAGTTAGAGTCCAAAACAAGGGCAAAAGTGTTTGGAAAAGTAGATACGACGGAGACGTATCAACTCCCCCAAGCTTAAACCCTTCCGTGTCCTCAAGCAATTCAGTTGACAAATTGAAAGAAAGAAAGAAAAACTTTTACAAACTCTGTTTGCTCTTGTTGTTGTAACTATGTCAAGCCAGCATTCAAGTTTTCAGCATAGATCATAACTAACCACACTTGCAATAATTCTCAGGTCTCATCATTACTCATATCAATAGCATAATCAACTAGCAAGTCATAATAATAAATCTCGGATGACAACACTTTCTCAAAACAATCATAATATGATATAACAAGATGGTATCTCGCTAGCCCTTTCTGAGACCGCAAAACATAAATGCAGAGCACCTTTAAAGATCAAGGACTGACTAGACATTGTAATTCATGGTAAAAGAGATCCAATCATAGTCATACCCAACATAGATTAATAGTGATGAATGCAAATGACGGCTGTGCTCTCCAGCTAGTGCTTTTTAATAAGAGGGTGATGAATCAACATAAAAGTAAATGGATAGGCCCTTCGCAGAGGGAAGCATGGATTTGTAGAGGTGCTAGAGCTCGATTTTGAAATAGGGATAAATTGTATTTTGAGTGGTATACTTTCATTGTCAACATAACAACTAAGAGATGGCGATATCTTCCATGCTAAACACATTATACGCGGTTCCCAAACAAAATGGTAAAGTTTATACTCCCCCTCCACCAACAGGCATCAATCCATGGCTTGCTCGAAAAAACGAGTGCCTCCAACATACATCAGGTCCCAGGGGGAGTTTTGTTTGCAATTAATTTTGATTTAGTTTGCATAAAGCATGGGACTGGGCATCCCGGTGACCAGCCATTTTCTCGTGAGTGAGGAGCGGAGTCCACTCCTCTTGAGAATAACCCGCCTAACACGGAAGATAAGGACAGCCTTTGTTAATACATGAGCTATTCGAGCATACAAAACAGAATGTTTATTTGAAGGTTTAGAGTTTGGCACATACAAATTTACTTGGAATGGCAGGTAGATACCGCATATAGGAAGGTATAGTGGACTCATTTGGAATAACTTTGGGGTTTAAGGGTTTGGATGCACAAGCAGTATTCCCCTTAGTACAAGTGAAGGCTAGCAAAAGACTGGGAAGCGACCAACTAGAGAGCGACAACAGCCATGTACATGCATTAAAATTAATAAACATTGGATGCAAGCATGAGTAGGATATAATCCACCATGAACATAAATATTGTGAAGGCTATGTTGATTTTGTTTCAACTACATGCGTGAATATGTGCCTAGTCAAGTCACTTAAATCATTCAAAAGAGGATACCACCCCATCATACCACATCATAATCATCTCAATAGCATGTTGGCATACAAGGTAAATCATTATAACTCATAGCTAATCAAGCATGGCACAAGCAACGATGATCTATAATTGTCATTGCAAACATGTTTATTCATAATAAGCTGAATCAAGAACGCGGGACTCATCATATTTACAAAAACAAAAGAGGTCGAGTTCATACCAGCTTTTCTCCTCTCAGCCAGTCCATCATATATCATCATAATTTACTTTCACTTGCACGACCGAACGGTGTGAATAATAATAAGAGTGCACGTGCATTGGACTAAGCTGGAATCTGTGAGCATTCAATAAATAGGAGAAGACAAGGCAATATGGGCTCTTGGTTAAATCAACAATAATGCATATAAGAGCCACTTCAACAATTTAATTATGGTCTTCTCCTACTGACCCCCAAAGAAAAGAAAAGAAATAAAACTATTTACACGGGAAAGCTCCCAACAAGCAAAAGAAGAACGGGAAATATTTTTGGGTTTTGTTTTTAATTATTACTACTATAGAAGAAAAATAAACTACTACTAATTTTTTTTGGTTTTTCTTAAGGTTTACTAAACACACAAGAAGAAAGCAGGAAAAAGAAAATAAACTAGCATGGATATTACAATGAAAAAGTATGAGCACCGACATCTAGCAATGAGTGTGTGTGAACATAAATGTAATGTCGGTGAGAAATACATACTCCCCCAAGCTTAGGCTTTTGGCCTAAGTTGGTCTATGGCCACGGCTGGCCTGGCGGATATCCATAATAATAGTTGTTGGGGTCGTACTGTGATGAAGAAGAATAGTTGGGATCATACTGATGTGCAGCGGTTATCGCCTGCTGAGCTGCATCGTGGAGTCGAGCTGCCTCCGCTCTCCTCTCGTACTCTTCTGCCTCCTCTCTGGTAATAACATATCTTCCTTTTGTTTGTGAATTAAAGAAGGCAGGAGCAAGGAAAGTAATATGGAAAACACGTCGTTTATAAAAAATTAAGCGATATAAAAGAGGTGATTTAGGCCTCTCGACAAACTGGTGCGAAGCCATAGAGTTATAATCTAAATATGCAGGAGGCAACTCCATATCACCCTCACGAATGTCTATTTCAAGAAAATGAGCTAAGAGGGTTGCATAAATTCCTCCAAAAAATCTCCATTATGTCTATTATGATGCAACCTACGAGCTACAATGGCTCCCATATGATAAGATTGGTCTCCTAACACAGCACTCCTAAGAATGCTAAGATCAGGGACACACATGTGACATGCCTCATCCTTAGCATTTATGCATCTACCTATGAAGAGAGCAAAATAATGTATAGAAGGAAAGTGAATGCTCCCTATGGTAGCCTACGTTATGTCTCTGGATTCCCCCACAGTTATACTACCAAGAAAGTTTCTAAATTCAGATTTAGGGGGATCCCTAATACTGCCCCATGATGGAAGTTCGCAAGCAGAAGTGAAATCCTCTAGGTCCATGGTATAAGATTTTTCATAAAGATCAAACATGACTGAAGGAGAATTACGCAAAGATGAATACTCAAACCTCCTCACAAATGAACTTGTGAGATCATGATACTGGGGGCATTTGTTAGCCTCAAAATCCTCAAGACCGGCATTGTGCAAATATGACTTGAATTCTTCTTTAATTCCTGCACGGTCCATAAAATTTTCCGACAGCCATTCGCAAGGCTGTACTGGAGCGTCTCTTGGTGAATCCTCGTCAGCATCGCGCATAGCAATTCTGGGTCCTTGCTTCTTAGAGGAACCACCTTGGAACATCTTCCTAAACATATTGTTTTTCTCTGAAAAATTCTGAAATTTTTAGTAACTTCAAACAAAAGTGAACCAACTTCAATAATATTGATAGCAACTACTCCTACAAGTGCCTAGAGCCTATATCAAGCATTAGAGCTACTTAGAACCATATAAATTTGACATGCAAGCTCAAGAACATGGTCACCTATGCAGCACAAATTTGCAAAGAATAAAGCACTAGAACAAAAACTAATTGGACCAATGGAGGAGTCACACACCAAGGAACAATTTCCTCAAGCAATTTTGCGAGAGGTGCTTTGAGCAAGGAGATCGAAAATCACAGCAAAAGTGGCTGGAACTCGTGCTTGAGTTGGTTTTTCGGGTTTGTGTGAGACAGAGGAATAAGATGGGTGCTGGGATAAGTGGAGGAGCGCCCCCGTGGGCCCATGAGGCAGGGGGGCGCACCCTATAGGGGGGCGCGCCCACCACCCTCATGACCAGGTGGCAGCTCCTCCCGCGGTAATTTTTGGACAATAAATCCTCAAATATTCCTGAAAAAATCATATTAAATTGGCATGGCATTCTGAGGACTTTTATTTTCGGGATATTTTTATATTGCACAGATAAATCAGGAAACAGACGGAAAAATACTATTTTTACTTTATTTAATATAAATGACATAAAATATTAAGAGGGTACAGAAGTTTGAGCTTCTAGTTTCATCCATCTCATTCTCATCAAAAAGAATCCACTAACAAGGTTGATCAAGTCTTGTTAACAAACTCATTCCAATAATCATGAAACCAAAGAAATTCCGAATAACACTAAGTTACCTCAACGGGGATATGCACATCCCCAATAATAAGTATATCATATTTCTTCTTGATAGTAGGAATAGATAATTCAAAACCTCCAAATATAATCGATGGAATTTTTCCAATAGAGTTGATACTATGAACTTGAGGTTGTTTCCTCGGAAAGTGTACCGTATGCTCATTACCATTAACATGAAAAGTGACATTGCCTTTGTTGCAATCAATAACAGCCCCTGCAGTATTAAGAAAAGGTCTTCCAAGAATAATAGACATACTATCATCCTCGGGAATATCAAGAATAACAAAGTCCGTTAAAATAGTAACGTTTGCATCCACAACGGGCACATCCTCACAAAAACCGACAGGTATAGCAGTTGATTTATCAGCCATTTGCAAAGATATTTCGGTAGGTGTCAGCTTATTCAAGTCAAGTCTACGATATAAAGAGAGAGGCATAACACTAACACCGGCTCCAAGATCACATAAAGCAGTTTTAATATAATTTCTTTTAATGGAGCAAGGTATAGTAGGTACTCCGGGGTCTCCAAGTTTCTTTGGTATTCCATCCTTAAAAGTGTAATTAGCAAGCATGGTGGAAATCTCAGCTTCCGGTATCTTTTTTTTATTAGTAATGATGTCTTTCATATATTTAGCATAAGGATTTGTTTTGAGCACATCAGTTAATCTCATACGCAAAAAGATAGGCCTAATCATTTCAGCAAAGCGCTCAAAATCCTCATCATCCTTTTTCTTGGATGGTTTCGGAGGAAAAGGCATGGGTTTTTGAACCCAAGGTTCCCTTTCTTTACCATGTTTCCTAGCAACAAAGTCTCTTTTATCATAACGTTGATTCTTTGATTGTGGGTTATCAAGATCAACAACAGGTTCAATTTCTACATCATTATCGTTACTAGGTTGAACATCATCATGAACATTTTTATTAGGTTCATGTTCATTACCAGATTGTGTTTCTGCATCAGACATAGATATATCATTTGGATTATCAGGTGGTTCAGCAATAGGTTCACTAGAAGTTTGCACCGTTCTATCATTTTTCTTCTTCTTCTTTTTAGAAGAACTAGGAACATCAATATTATTTCTTTGAGAATCTTGCTCGATTCTCTTAGGGTGGCCTTCAGGATACAAAGGTTCCTGAGTCATTCTACCAGTTCTAGTAGCCACTCTAACAGCATAATCATTTTTCTTTCTATTCATTTCATCAAGCACTTCCTTTTGAGCCTTAAGTACTTGTTCTACTTGAGTGGTAACCATAGAAGCATGTTTGCTAATAAGTTTAAGTTCACCTTTAATTTCAGCCATATAATCACCCAAGCATCTAATCATATAAGCATTTTCTTTTAATTGTCTACCAAAATAAGCATTGAAGTCGTCTTCCTTAAACATAAAGTTATCAAACTCATCCAAGCACTGACTAGCAATTTTAGTAGGAGGGACTTCAGCTTTATCATATCTATAGAGAGAATTTACCTTTACTACTTGTGTCGGGATATCAGGATCAGGAGGTTCTTCAGTGAATAAATAATTGAGATCATATGTTTCTTCAACAGGCGGTTTATTAAGACCATGTATTTCTTCAATAGGAGGTAAATTCTTAACTTCTTCAGCTTTAATACCTTTCTCTTTCGTAGATTTCTTTGCCTCTTGCATATCTTCGGGACTGACAAATAATATACCACTCTTCTTCGGAGTTGGTTTAGGAATAGGTTCAGTAATTGGAGCAGGAGTTGGCTCAGGAGGTGTTGGGGATATTACTACTGGAGGTAAACCGGCCTTATGTAGCTGGGTTGACTCTTTGAAGATTAGAAGCCCATGAAGATGTAAAGATGATGGCGCTTTACGAAGGGCCCAAAGGCGGGTTACAGTCTGTAAATGTAAACCGGCCTAGTCATGTAACTTGTATAGTAAGATAGAAAGAGAGAGGCCAAACCGGATACGTTTATAAACCAACTCCGGGACTCTGTAGCCCGGTGGGCGTCAACCTATGTATATAAAGGGACGACCCGGCCGCGGTTTAGGGACAGACAACAACAACTCGAGAGCCAGACAAAGCGGATTGGCTCCCTAGCCTTCAAAACCCTAGCAATACCAATCACAACTAGACGTAGGCTTTTACCCTCATCGAAGGGGCCGAACTAGTATAAACTCCTGTGTCCCCTTGTCTAGTTTAACCCCTTTAAGCTAACCCATTGCGATGGCTCCACGACTAAGTCCTTGCACGAGGACATCTACCGTGACAAACCCACGATAGTTGGTGTCCACTGTGGGGCTATCGCATGATGGTTTTGAGTTCTTGAAGGGCAGCTTCGATGGACTCAAGGGATAGGCTGTGGGCCGGATGATGAAGAGTCGCCGCGGAAAGCTCTACATTGACAACGCATGATGGGGTCCCGAGGACAATTCAATCGAATACGGGTACCGGGTCCCCTTTGGTGGGATTCACGTCTTCATCGGCAAGATCGGCGAACCGGCCCCCGAGCCGGACATCTGCACCGACATCATCAAAACGGCTCGGTGTGCAAGTTCTTCACCGGTTCAGCCCGAGGCAAGGCATGTTTTCGTCGGTGTCGTCCATGGATCGGGGTACGAGGACGGACCAGTGTCCGATGGAGAAACCGTAGTCTGTTCTGATGAAGAGTCTTCTGGAGAAACCGAATCGCTTTACCAGTTGCAGGACGGCCGGATTGAGGGAGGATCCGATGGCAACAGTATTCCGGATTCCCCCGGTCTGCCAAACCGGGCCTCCATCTTCATGGCCGGCACACAATCGGCACCTCAATCATCTACCGCCGCAGCAATGCTCTTCGGTTCAACGACGGCTACACCAGCAGGGGCAGGAAGCTCGGCGCCACCTCCGGCCCAAGTCTTGTCTGATTTGCTCGACGCTCTGGCAACATTGATGTCCGCGGAGGTAGACACAGCAGCCAGGGATTCGCACGATGCAGAGATTGTAAAAGTGAAAGATCAGATAGCCCAGGCTAAAGCGGACCTGGCAGCAGAGAACGCCAGGATGGCTACGGAGCAGGCCGAGTTGGAAGCACAGGCTTACTGGATTAGACTGGATCAGAATGCTTCAGAGGAAGTCATGAGAAGAAGGTACCGATCACGTCTCCCGTCGGTTTATGAGCCGCAGAATCTTTTCAACATGCCAGGTGCAGGAGCTGGTAACCAACCTATGCTAAACCGGGCGGGGGCGCCGGGAGCAGGAGCGCCGGTTCAGCCGCGCACGACGGACCTGCCTCGCTAGAACAACGTTGTATCATCAACGCCGCCCGGGCATTCTTCCAACCCATTGGACAACATTGTGGCCGCCGCTTCACGCCTGGCGGCCCTCCCAACCGAGGCGAGTCACCAGTTGTAGTGGAAGCGCGTCGGGCCAGGGATCTCCTTTATACAACACTAAATCTACAGCAAGCATATTCACACAGTCGTGAGAGGATTCATTCCACTCCCCGTCCAAGCTGGAGTTATAGCAGACACGTGGAAGACGAACCGGCCGTGTCCAGTAGTGCACGCTACCGAAATTCGCCACGAGGGAACAACCTGGCTGGGGGAGGTGCTAATGCGCAAGATGTTGTGGACCATGGCCGCGCACGTCGAGAGGCCGAGTTGACAGCTCGACACGAAGCACGACAGCATACTCCGGTTCACCCCACACCTCCGTGGAGCCAGGGGCGATGTTCAGTTACTTAGGGGTACCGTGTTTAACTCCCGCTTTGCGTAATGTGCGACTACCCAAGGATTTCAAGGGACCTCGTAAGGTACCAAATTATACCGCTGATTTGCAGCCAGAGGTGTGGGTGGAGAGCTATGAGATGGCAATGGAGATGTTAGATGTGGATGAGGCGGTGTGTGCTAAATATTTCACCATGATGTTGGAAGGAACAACTCGCACTTGGTTGAAGAGCTTGCCGACCAACTCTATTGGATCATGGGCCGAATTGAAGCACCGATTTATCCAGAACTTCAAGGATACGTGTAAGCAGCCAATGTGAATTGTAGATCTGGCTGCTTGTGTCCAAGAGGAAGGGGAGTCCACGACCCATTGGGTCAAATGGGTCTCGGCGATTTTGCATTCATCAGATCGTATCAATGCAGACACCGCAGTGTTAGCGTTAGAGGGAAATTGCCGTTTCAAACCATTGAAACAGAAGTTGGGAAGGCTCAAACGTCACTGCAATGACATGTCAACACTCATGGCCGCTTTGGTTAAATATGCCGATTCAAATAATACCAAGGATCTGGATTCAGAGGAGGACAAACCGGAGAAGGGTAAGAAGAACGGCAATGCCAAAGGCCAACAACACAATCCGGCAGGCCATGGAAACGCTGGTAAGCGCAAGGCCGGTAGTGGTTTGCACTTTGTCGCAAATACCAATGCGCAGGAGAATGGCCAGCGCCGTAAAGGCAAGCAGCCCTAGAGGGGTGGAGGTCCAGGCAACAATTTGGAGCGTTTGTTAAATCAGCCCTGTCCAAAGCATGGATCGAAGGAGAAACCGGCATCACATCTCTGGAAAGATTGTTATATCATGCGGGATTTCAAGAATTCCAGTATGTTCCAATATGACAGTGGCCCGCCCGGCGGTTCAGGAGGAGGTTTCCACGGGCCGGGTTACTGAGGTGGTGGTTCCGGTTCAGGGTTTTCAGGCAATCAAACTAGACACGTCAATCAAGGACACCAAGGCAACCAGGGAGGTTACAACCATCAGGGGAGTCAGCAGCAATAGCACCAGTCGGGTTATCAGAGCAATCCCAAACAGCTGAAGAGCGGGCAATATCCTGTCTTCACTACTAGTTTGTGAAAACGTGATCAGAAGCTTCACAAAAGGGCAGTGAACTCTGTTGAGCCGGCAGTACCTTAGTATTTACGCTGGTCGGAGCAACCTATTTTGTGGAGCAGAGAGGATCACCCGCCCCGGGTTGATAATCCAGGTCATTTGGCCTTGGTGGTAGCCCCTCAAGTTGGGGGATACAAGTTCACTAAAGTGCTCACTGATGGGGGAAGTAGTATCAATATTTTGCATTATGATACATTCCGCCGTATGGGGTTGATAGATAAGGATCTTAAACCATCGAATACGGTATTTCATGGTGTGGTGCCTGGTAAGTCTGCATATCCTGTTGGTAAGATAGCTTTGGAGGTAGCTTTTGGAGATGACTACGATTCAAGGTCAGAAACATTAACATTTGAGGTGGTGAAGATCAAAAGTCTGTACCACGCCTTGTTTGGGCGTCCGGTTTATGCTAAGTTTATGGAAAGGCCATGTTATGTTTACCTACAACTTAAAATGCCAGGTCATAAGGGGACTATCACAGTACATGGAAGTATAAAGATTGCTTTGGAGTGTGAAGAAGGCGATGCGGCTTATGCTGAGTCGGTTTGTGGCACGGAGGAGTTAAAATTCTATAAGGAGCAAGTTGATCCGGTAGACATGACCTCCTTAAAAAAGCCAACTACGGAACATGATCCAGCATTGAAGTTCAAATCAGCTACAGACACTAAGATGGTTGACTTTGTCCCTGGTGATTCATCCAAACAGTTCAGCATCAGCGCTAACCTGGATCCCAAATAGGAAAGCGCGCTCATCGAGTTCATCCGTGAGAATCGGGACATCTTTGCATGGAAACCTTCTGACATGCCAGGTGTACCGAGAGAACTCGCTGAGCACACACTCAACATTGATCCTAAATTCAAACCGGTCCGATAGTTCCTCCGCCGTTTCAATTAGGAAAGACAGAAGGCTATAGGTGAATAGGTAGCCTGTTTGTTGGCTGCTGGGTTTATTTTTGAAGTTTTTCATCCAGAGTGGTTAGCCAATCCGGTGCTGGTTCTCAAGAAAAACGACACTTGGCGCATGTGTGTAGACTACACAGATTTAAACAAGGCTTGCCCTGCAGACCTCTTTGCTCTCCCTCGCATTGATCAGATAATTGATGCTACGGCGAGTTGTGACCGTTTGTGTTTTTTGGATGCTTACTCTGGTTATCATCAGATCAAAATGGCAGTTAAGGACCAGGAGAAGACAGCCTTTATAACTCCCTTTGGAGCCTTCTGCTATGTTTCCATGCCCTTTGGACTCAAGAGTGCCCAGGCAACATACCAGCGATGTGTTCAGAATTGCCTTCATAAGCAAATTGGGCGCAATGTTCATGCATATGTAGATGATATTATGGTCAAATCCAGAAAGGAGGGGACATTGATAGATGATCTACGGGAAACCTTTGACAATCTCTGGGTTTACAAGATGATGCTCAATTCGGAGAAGTGTGTTTTCGGTGTCCCAGCAGGCAAGCTCTTAGGCTTTCTGGTTTCAAACAGAGGCATTGAGGCTAATCCGGAAAAGATTGCAGCAATTACGTCCTTGGCTAAACCGGCGTGTATTAATGATGTGCAACATCTGGCCGGCCGGATTACAGCCTTGAGCCAGTTTATCAGCCGCCTTGGAGAGAAGGCCATCCCCTTATATCAGATGCTCAAGAAAACGGATAACTTTGTCTGGAGTGAGGCAGCTGATAAGGCGTTTGAAGATCTGAAGAGGCAGCTAGTGGAACCGCCCGTACTGGCATCACCGATTGATAAAGAGCCATTATTATTATATCTGGCTGCTAATGCCCGGGCTGTCAGTGTAGCCATTGTGGTAGAGCGCAAGGAGCCTGGCAAAGAGTATCCGGTTCAACGGCCGGTTTATTATATCAGTGAGGTGCTCATTGAGTCAAAGTAGAGGTATCCGCATTGGCAGAAATTGGTGTATGGGGTGTTTATGGCAAGCTGGAAGCTCAAACACTATTTTCAGGGCCATCCTATCACAGTGGTCAGTTCAATTCCTCTAGGCGACATCATTCAAAACAGAGAGGCAACTGGCCGGATTGCCAAGTGGGCCATTGAGCTTGGACCTCACGGGCTCAAATATATACCCCGCACGGCGATCAAGTCCCAGGCACTTGTAGATTTCATCAATGATTGGACGGAGTTACAGGCACCTGAGGAGAAACCAGGTAATACATATTGGACTATTCATTTTGATGGGTCCAGACAGTTAGAGGGTTCGGGGGCTGGAGTCGTATTAACTTCCCCGCGAGGTGACAAGTTTTGTTATGTCCTCTGTTTAATGTTCCCTTGTACTAACAATGCAGCTGAATATGAGGCTTTACTCCACGGTCATTGGATGGCTAAGGAGATGAATTTGAGTCGGGTTAAGTGCTTCGGCGATTCAGATCTAGAGGCTCAGCAAGTGTCTGGCACTTGGGATTCTAAGGACCCACTCATGGCTGCATATCGGCGAGAGGTGGACGCAGTGGCTGGTCACTTTAAAGGTTATCAGGTGGACCATATAGACCGGCGGAAGAATGAAGCGGCGGATGCTTTAAGTCGTCTTGGTTCCCAACGTAAACCGGTTCCGCCCAATGTCTTTCTTGATGTATTGCACAATCCGTCAGTCAAAATACCAACCGAAGAAGATTTGGCTATTCCTGATCCGAAGGCTCAGTTGGTGGTAGCTCTGCATGCCACACCGGATTGGACGATCCCATATCTGGATTACATGAATCGGGGCGAGTTACCAGCTGAGGAAACATTGGCTCGACAGATAATCCGGTGTTCCAAGTCCATGACCATACTCAACGGGGAGTTACATCGTTACAGTGTTTCAGAAGCAATTCAGTGATGTGTTTCTCCTCAAGAAGGTTGTGAGATTTTGTGAGAAATTCATGAAGGTGATTGCGGTCACCATGTCGGTTCAAAGTCGTTGGTTGCTAAAGCTTTTCGCCACGGTTTTTACTGGTTGACGGCGCATGCTGATGCGGAGGATTTAGTCAAAAGATGTGATGGATGTCAAAAGTTTGCCCGCCGTGCGCACGTTTGGGCTCAAGAGTTGCGGATGATTCCAATTACGTGGCCGTTTGCAACTTGGGGGCTGGATATGGTTGGACCCTTCAAGCGCTCCAAGGACAAGAAGACCCACCTATTAGTAGCAGTTGATAAATTCACTAAATGGGTAGAGGCAGAGCCAGTCAGCAAGTGTGATGCAGCCACAGCGGTTCAATTCATCAAAAAGGTGATATTCCGGTTTGGCTTTCCACATAGCATTATAACAGATAATGGTACTAACTTATCAAAAGGAGAGATGGAAGAATTCTGTCAATGTGAGCACATCCGGCTTGATCTAGCATCAGTGGCTCACCCCCAATCTAATGGTCAAGCGGAAAGGGAAAATCAAGAAATTCTACAGGGTATCAAACCAAGGCTTATGGTTCCCTTAAAGTGGGTGCCGGGTTGTTGGGTCGAGGAGCTACCTTCTGTGTTATGGAGCATCAACACCACACCCAATAGGTCTACGGGTTATACGCCTTTCTTCATGGTTTGTGGAGCGGAGGCAGTTCTTCCTAGTGACATCCATCACGATTCGCCCCGTGTGGCAGCTTATGTTGAAGCTGATAATGTGAAGGCACGTCAGGATTCTCTGGACCTGTTGGATGAAGAGCGGGATCTTGCAGCAGCACGTTTGGCGATTTATCAACAAGATCTTCGACGTTATCACAGCCGCCAGGTTAAAACTAGAACCTTTCAAGAAGGTGATTTGCTGCTCCGGCTCATCCAGGATTAGACTGATATGCACAAGTTATCCCCCCTTGGGAAGGACCCTTTGTGGTCAGCAAAAAACTGCACAACGGATCCTACTACCTCATTGATGTTCGATAGCATGAAGACTCACGTCAATCGGAGGAGGAGACAAAGCGGCCATGGAACATAGCTCTCCTTCGGCCTTACTATACTTGAAGCCATAGGCTCTTCACCTGTACATATTTATGACAGTGTATATACCATATAATAAACCGGAGCCTCTGTTATAAGCTGGGTATCTGTTCTTTCTTATATCATATGTGTGCTTTTCCAAGTTAACGGTCAAAGCGGAGTCTTTGTTAAACCGGCTTTAGCAGTTGCATAAAGATGAAGAAAATCACTAGGGGGATTGGTCATGTTTGAACCACAGCTACACCTCTTGATAGGCATATCAGCCACACAAGGAAAAATTTATGGAGCCAAAGAGAGTATTGTACACAGTACAAACTCAAACATAGGCACACGTTGAGTATCGCTCACAAAGTTACTTGGGGGCTCTTTTTTGCAAAGCAACAAAGAGTTTGAAAGGACCCTCATAATTGGCTATCAAGCCACGGCTTCGAAGCCTGGTGTATTCACCTAAAACCCCGGGTTAACCTGCCTTCATCAAGTAAGCCACTCCTATCCAGGTAATCCTGGCATGACCCATCGAACGTTTGACAAGTCAATCTTTTACAGACCCTGAACTTGTCACAGTTAAAACGGTGATTGGTTAATTGGAGGCCCATCTTAAAAGGCTTTGTTAAATGGTTTAACATAGAGGCCTGGCAGCCCATAAAAAGCCTTGATTTGGAGCCTGGCAGCTCGTAAAAAGCCTCGCATATTTTCCTATTTGAATTTTGTTTGCTGACAATCATAAGTATTTTTTTGATAAAACGACGTCCTTGACCCGGCTTGCTTTCCAACCACCAGTTGTTGGTAAATGATCAATTATAAACCGGTGGTCATTGACCCGGTCTGGTTTGACTAAATCACCAGTGTTATGAAGAAAATCCGGTAGTTATACCGGTCCGGTTTAATACATAGACCAGCATTATGAAGATCAAATTATCAAACGTATCGGGTTGGTGTTAAACACCTTTGTTGTATACACGTTTGGTCAATCAATGAGGTATGTTCTGTACATTATTTTTTGTACAAACACTTGATTATTCAGCTAAAGTACTATATACTTCTTGGATATTATGACATGTTTAGCGGTAAACCGCTAGACATTTTTAAGTTTTTTGGACCCAGGAAGGCAAGTCATCATAGGCTATGCATAAAATATATCCTGAAGGGCGGCACAGATTGTTACAAAGCGTTATGAAACATGCTCGATGGCATGGCAGATAAACAAAGTTTCAGCTATCCTATTACATGAAGCTTCAAAGCGGCTCAAACAGGGCCATTGTTTTTCACAGTAGCCATATAAACCGACGACCGGATCAGGACTCTTCATCACGACGGTTTGACGGTTGCGGATTAGGTTGTGTAGGTACTTCTTCATCCCTCCCCAGCCGCTGGAAATCAGCCGTTGACCAATCGATTCCGGTTAAAGCTTGGAATACTGCTTCCTCATGGATAAGATCAGAAGGGTTAATATCAGGGGCATAAGTATGCTTACGAATTGGAGGCACAAGTTCTTCGACTTCATGGATCTTGGCCGGCTGTCTTTTCCCTTCTGCATCATAAAACAGTTGAAAATGGGACAAATCGGTGTCCTCAGCCAATTTGCTGGCCGCTGGCCGCATCTCTTTGGTCAGCCACCGAAGATCATCATTGTCAAAGTTTGAACCATCTTCTTTAACGCCTGGATATCCTTTAATGATATCCTCTGCTTCAAGGTATGGAATCCAGGCCTTGGCTCGAATAAGGGCGATTACTGCTCCTGCTCTCGCAGCGGCTCTTCTCAACTCGGTACGCGTCGGTAACATGCCCAGCTTCTCAAGGGTCTCCTTAATCAACGTTGGCGCCGGTTTGTTATAAGCCGCTGTACTAATGGCTCGCTAAGACCCAGAGTATAGCTCCTCAACCAATGTATATGCCGCTTTGAGATTCATCCTCATATCTGCACCAAGATGAGTGATCCGAGTTCCTGCCAAATATTTTATCAACATTTTGGTTAGTTTTAAGATTCATTGACTGGTGCAACATACATAAACAGACACTTACCAAAGATAACAGAGGTCATAGCATTGATTTGGCGCTTCAAACTGGCTAGTTCTTCAACCACCGAATTCAGGGCTTCCTCGGCATCTACAACTCTTTTGGTCAAACTGGCTTTTCGGTTTCCCATTCAGCACGATCTTGGTTGAAGGATTCTTTCAACTTTTCCATTCTGGCCAGGGCCTGCATCAGCTCCTCTTTGGCTTTTGCAGCTTCGGCTTGTTGAGACTTCACATTTTCTTGCAAGTCAGAGTTTTGGGTATCTTTGCTTCTTAGTTCAGCCTGCACCATTGAAGGTATATTCAACAAAACAGCATATTTATGCACTAAGTATAAAGCATATAACAAGTTATCCACTTCATACTTGGGGGCTAATGCCTATTTGCTCTCAATTACTACCCTCCATACAAGTCTCCAGAACAATGCAAGCATTATCCTTGACACTTGGGGGCTAATGTACGTTTGTTCTAAACCGGCGGTGTGGATTAAAAACCAGATTAACTTTCCAAGTTAAACCGGCCTTTGGGGGCTATGCTGCAGAACGTTATCTAATTTTTCAAACATGAGTCTTATCTATGATTGAGGACACGCCTTTGCAAGGATCAATGATGGGATGCTTGAAGTGTTACAAAGACCTGGTTTATGATTAACAATCATAAAACGGCTCTTGGAGGCTACTTGGAATAGTATTTCAGCTATAAATCAATGTGCAAGGGAGAAGCATTTACCTCATATCGTTCTTTCATCAAATTCACCAAACCGGCTTCATAATCCCGGTTTGAGTGCACACGGTTCAAGAAGCCGGAATGAAACTCATCAGCGTTAAGATGAGCATAGTTTGATAAGTCGCTGCTCCATTTGCCTTTATCCCTGGCAATTTGCTCTTATTTGGCACTATGTTGAGCCAAAATGATGGGATGACCAGGAGGGCTGTGGCCTGTTCCAGTAATAATAACGTCATCACCTTGGCCTTCAGGATTTTTGGTGGATGACGATGGAATTTCAGTGTCTTTCATTGGATTAGCCCGGTTTGGTTCTGCCGGTTCAGTATCAGGGGCGGCAGGCTCGGCATCTATTGGTTCGTCAGTATGTTGGCCGTCAAGGGGCGAATCATCAAAAGTTGTTTCAGGATGGAGGCCTTCTGGTTCACCAGTCTGCTCCGGTTCACCTCTTGGTTCTTCTTCTTCAGCAACAGGGTCTTCTGGCGGATTGGTGACCCAAGATTTCTTGCTGGGTCTGGCTTTGGCCCTGCAAACAGAATTAAAAAGGATTAATATCCTGTTCAAAAGATGTAGGGCGCATTGAAAGGAAAGGTTTTTCATAACTCACCCGGCCACAGTTTTCAAAGGGGGGAGTTGAGTTGCTGTCGATTCACCAGAAGAGGAAGGAGGGGTCACCTGATAATTTGAATCGGACGGATTAAGAGGCTGTCTGAAATAACCTACCTTGGGGCATGAATGATCAAAAGTAGGAGAGACCTCAGACCGGCGCTTCCGAATAGGAGTATCAGGTAAACCGGTAGAGGTGACATGTTGGCCACTATGCTGGGTTGTCCAGCGAGCTTCATGCTGTTGAGTCTTCAAAATAAATGTTGGATCCAAGTGAGCAAGAAGATGAGAAAAGCTTACTTTCCGGATTGTTTGGCGAGTTTTTTGTGTTGGCATAGAGTCTGAACCGGAGGAAAGGGTAATTACCTCTATGCCCTCAGCCTGACTAGCTTCTGCCTCCTCCTGAGGAAGATCATTGTTAACAAGATGCATAAAAAGAGAGCCAAGTGAGTCAAGTTCTACCTCAACTTCTGGGTCATCAGTATCATCATCAAGTTCCATATTAATCCGGTCAGCTGTTTTCCGCTTTGACGTCCGTTTTACGGCTTTGGTCTTCGGGCGGGTTGGTTTGACCACTTTATCTCCAGTTGGCATTGCCGCTTTCTCTATGGATTTCCGTTTCTAGAAAGGGTCATCACCCTATATATATATAAAGAAGAAGGGTTACAACTTGTATAGGTCAAAGATATTAGAGATGAAGAGGAAGTGTAATGCTTACAGCAGGCGGTTTGTTCTTGGTGTAGAAGGGATTCAGACCGGTTTGACTACAGACCAGTTCTGATTCATTTAGAATTTTCTTTACACCTTCAGTAACTTCTTCCTTAGATAATTGGATGTTGCAGTGGCGTTGAGGATCGTCAACTTCACCAGTATATTCGCACATTAAACCGAGACACCGGCTTAGCAGCAAGATACTCCAGGATATCCAACAGCACACAAAATCCACACCTGTTAAACCGTTTGCCATAAAGGCCCGGAGCTTGGCGATTTGAGGAGCGTATTTTTCCCTTTCTGAAGAGCTCAGGCGTTGTGGCATTGGGTGAGTATTGGATAATCTATGATCACGGAAGCCGGGGAGGGGATTTTCATCCTCAGGCGAAGTGTCTCTGCAATAGAACCATGTTCCATTCCTTTGGGTGGCTATGATGTTTGGCATGAGGAAATTCCACTTCTTTCCACTTTTGAATCGAGACACCACCAAGCTCTGTGTTCGGTCCATTCACAAACTCTGTGCGCCGGTTTAAGTGAAAGAAATCCCGGAACAGTTCTGCAGTTGATTCTTCTTGTAAATAGACTTCACAAAAGACTTGGAAATTGCATAAGTTGGAGACTGAGTTGGGACTAATATCTTGTGGATGCAGTTGGAAGCTGGCAAGCACATCTCGATAAAATTTTGACCCTGGCGGTTTGAAACCACGGCCTATATGGTCAACAAAGATTACCACCTCGCCTTGTCTTGGGGTTGGAGGATTCTCAGTTCCTGGAACTCGCCATTTGATCTCAGTTTTCTCAGGCACAGAGCCGATGCTAACCATCTCATTCAATTGAGCCTCGGTAACCCGGGAACGAGCCCAGTTGCAGGCAGTGAATTGTTTGGCCATTGCAAAGCGAACAAACTGAAAATGAAAGGCCGGTTTATAAATTACACATGATTATACACAAGAGGCAAGGGAGTAAGAAACATACTGATATGATAAATGGTACAACCCAGAGACTGGTATAATGAGAAAGAAAGGTAATGCTAGTGCAGGATTGATCAGACACTGTTAAATCGGAGCATAATTATGAAGGTAACATGCTCTTCCAGTTTATCAGAGGGCTAATGGCATAGACTATTTATACAATGGTAAACCGCTTATATTGGTGCGAGGAGAAAGGGATCTCACAGGAACATAGAAACAGATCTCACAGTGATGTATACAACTTTCGGATCTAAAGATAAGACAGAAAAGCAAAAATAATTGGATCTTGAAGGGGTGCATAACTGAAGCAATTTTTGACAGACTAGATCAGTTCTTTGCGCATAAGGATTTGTGATGACCATGGTAGGTAAGCTACGGTAAGAGATGCATCAAGCATGAAGTGTCCATCTATTAAAGGAAGAACAGGGAAGAATAGCACTGATGAACTTCGGAAGAACTGCGAAGAATGTGGAAACCCTAGAACAGATTTATGGTGAAAAAAGCAGAGAACTTACCGGAGCTAGTGAGGAAGCGGAAGGGCGCCGCAGTATTCTGGTGCGTTCAGGGCGATGCAGCGGCCAAGGTCGGAGCAGAGACGACGGTCGATGGTGGCGGAGCTCCAGAGGCAGAGCAGCGCGAGGAAGACGACGCGAAGAGGCACGGGGGGAAACGGTGAAAATGACCCCTCGGTCCTATTTATAAGGTGAAGTGATAAAATGGAAAGTACGGGAATCGAGGAGCCCAAAAAATGGATAAGTTAATAAAGGTGTCGCCTCGATGACTGGATATATATTAAATGAAGGAAATCTCCGACATCAACGGATGGATGACGTCAGGGCGGTTTATCGTAATTTTGAAGTATGACGTCACGGCGGTTTACAAAATCAAAAATGAAGATAAGAGAGAAGATTTTTCCTAAAGTGTGGAAGATTGACATGAACAAGTTCAAATTAATCTGGGGCCTAATGTTGGGGATATTACTACTGGAGGTAAACCGGCCTTATGTAGCCGGTGACTCTTTGAAGATTAGAAGCCCATGAAGATGTAAAGTGATGGCGCTTTATGGAGGGCCCAAAGGCGGGTTAAAGTCTGTAAATGTAAACCGGCCTAGTCATGTAACTTGTATAGTAAGATAGAAAGAGAGAGGCCAAACCGGATACGTTTATAAACCGGCTTCAGGACTCTGTAGCCCGGCGGGCGTCTACCTATGTATATAAAGGGATGACCCGGCCGCGTTTTACGGACAGACAACAACAACTCGAGAGACAGACAAAGCGGATTCGCTCCCTGGCCTTCGAAACCCTAGCAATACCAATCACAACTATACGTAGGCTTTTACCTTCATCAAAGGGGCCGAACTAGTATAAACTCCCGTGTCCCCTTGTCCGGTTTACCCCCTTTAAGCTAACCCGTTGCGATGGCTCCACGACTAAGTCCTTTCACGAGGACATCTGCCTTGACAAACCCACGACAGGAGGTGCCCAATTATTTTCATTTGTCAACATATTATTCAATAGAATTTCAGCTTCATCCGGTGTTCTTTCCCTGAAAAGAGAACCAGCACAACTATCCAGGTAATCTCTGGAAGCATCGGTTAGTCCATTATAAAAGATATCAAGTATTTCATGTTTCTTAAGAGGATGATCAGGCAAAGCATTTAGTAACTTGAGAAGCCTCCCCCAAGCTTGTGGGAGACTCTCTTCTTTAATTTGCACGAAGTTGTATATTTCCCTGAAGACAGCTTGTTTCTTATGAGCAGGGAAATATTTAGCAGAGAAGTAATAAATCATATCCTGGGGACTACGCACACAACCAGGATCAAGAGAATTAAACCATATCTTACCATCACCCTTTAATGGGAACGGAAATAATTTTGAGTAAATAGAGGTAACGTGATCTCTCATTATTAGTGAACAGGGCAGCTATATCATTTAACTTAGTAAGATGTGCCACAACTGTTTCAGATTCATAGCCATAAAATGGATCAGGTTCAACCAAAGTAATTATATCAAGATCAACATAGAATTCATATTCTTTATCAGGAACACATATAGGTGAAGTAGCAAAAGCAGGGTCAGGTCTCATTCTATCTCTAAGTGATTGTTTGTTCCATTTAATTAATAACCTCTTAAGCTCATATCTATCCTTGCAAGCGAAAATACCGGCAGAAGATTCCTTATCAAAAACGTAACCTTTAGGAATAACAGGCATGTTTTCATCATCACTATCATCATCGTATTCAGATTCAATAATTTGTTTTTCTCTAGCCCTAGCAATTTGTTCATCAAGAAATTCACCAAGAGGCACAGTAGTATTAGACATAGAAGCAGTTTCATCATAAGTATCATGCATAGCAGAAGTGGCATCATCAATAACATGCGACATATCAGAACGAATAGCAGAAGCAGGTGTAGGTGTCGCAAACTTACTCATAACAGAAGGTGAATCAAGTGCAGAGCTAGAAGGCAGTTCCTTACCTCCCCTCGTAGTTGAGGGATAGATCTTGGTTTTTGGATCTCTCAAGTTCTTCATAATGATAAGCAGATATAAATCCCAAGTGACTCAAAGAATAGAGCTATGCGCCCCGGCAACGGCGCCAGAAATTAGTCTTGATAACCCACAAGTATAGGGGATCGCAACAGCTTTCGAGGGTAGAGTATTCCAAAGAATATTCTCAAGTATTAGCAGCTGAGTTGTCAATTCAACCACACCTGGAAACTTAGTATCTGCAGCAAAGTGTTTAGTACCAAAGTAATATGATAGTGGTGGTAGCGGCAACAAAAGTAAAGACAGCAAAAGTAATGTTTTTGGTATTTTGTAGTGATTGTAACAGTAGTAGCGGAAAAGTAAATAAGCGTAAACCAGTATATGGAAAACTCGTAGGCACCGGATTAGTGATGGATAATTATGCCAGATGCGGTTCATCATGTAACAGTCATAACATAGGGTGACACAGAACTAGCTCCAATTCATCAATGTAATGTAGGCATGTATTTCGTATATAGTCATACGTGCTTATGGAAAAGAACTTGCATGACATCTTTTGTCCTACCCTCCCGTGGCAGCGGGGTCCTATTGGAAACTAAGGGATATTAAGGCCTCCTTTTAATAGAGAACCGGAACAAAGCATTAGCACATAGTGAATACATGAACTCCTCAAACTATGGTCATCACCGGGAGTGGTCCCGATTATTATCACTTTGGGGTTGCCGGATCATAACATATAGTAGGTGACTATAGACTTGCAAGATAGGATCAAGAACTCACATATATTCATGAAAACACAATAGGTTCAGATCTGAAATCATGGCACTCGGGCCCTAGTGACAAGCATTAAGCATAGCAAAGTCATAGCAACATCAATCTCAAAACATAATGAATACTAGGGATCAAACCCTAATAAAACTAACTCAATTACATGATAAATCTCATCCAACCCATCACCGTCCAGCAAGCCTATGATGCAATTACTCACGCACGTCGGTGAGCATCATGAAATTGGTGATGGAGGATGGTTGATGATGACGACGGCGACGAATCCCCCTCTCTGGAGCCCCGAACGGACTGCAGATCAGCCCTCCCGAGAGGTTTTAGGGCTTGGCGGTGGCTCCGTATCGTAAAACGCGATGATTTCTTCTCTCTGATTTTTTTCTCTCCGAAAGCAAATATATAGAGTTGGAGTTGGCGTCGGAGGGTCAACAGGGGGCCCACGAGGTAGGGGGGCGTGCCCTAGGGGGGGCGCCCCCCACCCTCGTGGAAAGGGTGTGGGCCCCCTAGTCTTCATATTTGGCGAGGATTTTTTTTATTTTTTCTAAGACCTCCCGTGGAGTTTCAGGTCATTCCGAGAATATTTGTTTTCTGCACATAAAACAACATCATGGTAATTCTGCTGAAAACAGGGTTAGTCCGGGTTAGTTCCATTCAAATCATACAAGTTAGAGTCCAAAATAAGGGCAAAAGTGTTTGGAAATTTAGATACGACAGAGACGTATCATCGCTATCGGTGTCAAAATCGACGGATCTTGGGTAGGGGGTCCCGAACTGTGCGTCTAGGTGGATGGTAACAGGAGACAAGGGACACGATGTTTTTACCCAGGTTCGGGACCTCTCGATGGAGGTAAAACCCTACTCCTGCTTGATTAATATTGATGATATGGATAGTACAAGAGTAGATCTACCACGAGATCAAGGAGGCTAAACCCTAGAAGCTAGCCTATGGTATGATTGTTCTTCTTCCTATGGACTAAAACCCTCCGGTTTATATAGACACCGGAGAGTGCTAGGGTTACACAGAGTCGGTTACAATGGTAGGAGATCTACATATCCGTATCGCCAAGCTTGCCTTCCACGCCAAGGAAAGTCCCTTACGGACACGGGACGAAGTCTTCAATCTTGTATCTTCATAGTCCAGGAGTCCGGCCGAAGGTATTGTCCGGCTATCCGGACACCCCCTAATCCAGGACTCCCTCAGTAGCCCCTGAACCAGGCTTCAATGACGACGAGTCCGGCATGTAGATCGTCTTCGGCATTGCAAGGCGGGTTCCTCCTCCAAGTACTTCATAGAAGATTTTGAACACAAAGGTAGTGTCCGGCTCTGCAAAATAAGTTTCCACATATTGCCATAGAGAGAATAATATTTAGACAAATCTAATCTGCTGACGTATTCCATAGCGTGACATCACACCACGGCCAAGTCTTTAGTTGAATCGTTTTACTGTCCCACCTCAGCGCGTTTAGCGAGGCGGTTTCCTTGGCACGTCTTGTCAAAGCAGAGATCATGTCCCCTTATTCCGGGATTCTCATCAATACGGGCGTGGGTAACCCAACCGCACCATTGATTACGGCGCTTGGGAGATAAGCGAGTTTTACCAGGCTGGTGGGGACGCATAGTCGCATCCGCTCATATAAGGGGATAAGGATCCACCTTTTCATCCACGCCTTCTTCCTCCTTTGCATATCCATTTCCGCGCACTCGAGCTCCAGCGCCTAAGTCTGCACACCCCACCTCAACCTTCTCCAGCCATGTCCGGAGCGGGAGGTAAGTGGATGGTCTCCTCCGTTACGGAGGGACACATCAAAAAACCGAGGAAGGCCGGATACTTGTCTAACGACATTGCGCACCGGCTTCCCAAAGAGGGGCAGCTCATCCCACCCCTAGGCCCCATGAGAGGGTGGTGTTCCTCCCCCATTTCCTCTGCGGACTGGGTTTCCCTCTCCACCCATTTGTCTGGGGGCTCATGTTCTATTATGGCCTGGATTTCCACGATCTGGCCCCGAACTTCGTCCTCAACATCTCGGCGTTTATCGTCGTGTGCGAGGCTTTCCTCTACATCCATCCCCATTTCGTCCTATGGCTCAAGACTTTCAATATCAAGCCAAAGGTGGTGCGCGGCAACCAGGCGGAATGCGGAGGCGCCATGGTGAGCAAGATGCTCAACGTCCTATGGCTCGAGGGCTCCTTCGTGAAGACCCTAAAGGGGTGGCAATCGGGTGGTTTTACATCACCGAGCCGCGCGACCCTGAATGGGTCGCAGCCCCCGAGTTCCAATCCGAACCCCCTACGCGGCTCACCTCCTAGAAAGAGAAGGACCTGTCGTGGGGTAAAAAAGGAGAGCTGACCGGACTCCAAACATGTGTCCAAACCCTGATGGACAAGAAGCTCAAACTTGTCAACGTAGTCTAGCTTATGCTCATCCGCCGGATCCTCCCGTGTCAACAACGGGCTTTCAACATGTGGGAGTTCGACCCAGCGCAGCACCGAACTCTGAGCAGGCTTTTTGACATGACTTACGAAGATACCTGGAAGGTGCTTTTCAAGGGCGCCGAGGCCCCCGCATCCGCTACCGAGGATCGCGGATTCAGCACGCAGCGTCACGCTAGTGCGGTAAGCTGTTTTTACCTTTTACAGGCTATTAGTTTTTCATAGTTTGACTCCATGCGGGATCTAAGCTCCCTTACCTTTGACAGGATTGGCAAGAGACGTCCGGACAGATCAACTGTCCGACTCCTTTGCCCGAAGGCCCAGCGGACGCTCGCTTGGCGAAGCTGCTGGTTCTGGCACCCTATGTGGTGTCGGAGAAGAAGGCCAAGAAGACAGCCACGGGGACTCGAAAGAGTGCCCGACGCTTGGAGGTGTCGGATTTATCATCCGACGACTCCAAGACGCACTCCTCCCGTGAAGACAAGGAGGAGGAAGAAGAGACCTCTCCCCCTCCAGCGGGGGGATGGAAGAAAAGGAAGGCCGCCCCAACTGGGGAGGCCGAAGGGTCCAAGAAGGGGAAGACCCTTCCTCCTGACAACTCCACCAACGCCGACGACGGCGAAGAGGAGTGGCCGCACAGGGCCAAGCCCCTGGCGAGATCGTAAGTATTCGGACACCAGAGCAACTCATAGTGTTCCTTTCTTGCACAGCTCCTCCTTACGCCGAATATGACTATGCAGTCCGCCCAAAGACCGGCTCGACGTGTCGTCGAGCGGTTCCCTGGATTCGTCGGATGTGAATTCGCTTCCGACGGCTACCTCCCCCCACCCTACGGATGATGCCGAGGTGGCGTCCCAATAGGTTCCAAGCCAGGAGGAGGTGGTCCTGGAGGCACCGCAAGGCGACCTCCCAGACTCCAGGCGTAAAGGGGATAGAACCCCCAAGGGTTCCAAGTCCGGCCTTGAGCCGGACACCGCACCGGAATCTTCAATGGTTCCGGACTCCGGTAGGCAGCCTCCTTCCAAGAGGAGCAAGCCTACCGAGCCAGTGACCTCCTTCCAACCGGAGGCACCGGAAAATTTGCTGGAGGTGCTTAACGGCGTCTCCATCGACGAGGAGCACCACACTGTTATGAGTGCGGTGATCCAGAAGGTTCAGTCTGCCAAGAGCGGACTGACTGAAGCCTGTGCCAGCCTTCTAACAGGCTTTGATGTAAGTAAAGAATATGTAAAAATATTACCGCATAGACAGTAGCCCCTGATGCTCTGTTTGGCGTTCATAAAGAAAAGCCAAATAGATGATCTAATAACATTCACAGGAGTCTAACATAATCAAGTCAATATGTGTATGCAGGCTTCGCTGCTGGCCTCCGCCGCACTGACTGCGGAGGTGGATACACTGAAGCAAAACCTCGTGTGGTCCGAGAACGAGCTCGGCCATGCCAAGAGGCAACTCGAGGAGAAGGAAGGTAAGTAATACCTTGCGCAAGTATATAGAGAACATGTGGTTGCAAAAAATGACAGGATCAACGTGCTATTATAGGGGCCACGACCGAGGTGGCAACCATTAAGAAAGCGTTGTCTGAGGCCGAAAATAGAGCGGTCGCGGAGCGCACAGAGAGAGGGAAGCAGGAGGCGCGGGTGGAGGAGGTGCAGAAAGAGCTCCAGGCTCTCGTGAAAAAACACAAGAGTTTGGAGCTTGACTCAAAGACGCAAGCGTCCGAGCTTGCGGCAGCACTCGAAAGTGCGAAGTCTGCCAAGGCTGAAGCCTAGAAAGCCCTCCAAGAAATTGAAGCGATGAAGAAGATCGCGGCGGGTAAGGCATTCCTTATGCAAAGCAAGCACGTGAAAGTGAATTACTTGTTACTTACCCGAGTACAGAGCTCTCTAGGAGCATTCACAGATTTGCCCCGCAGTGCGTCTGATGCCGCCGCCTACTACCGATCCGAGGAGGGGAGCTCGATGGAGAAGGTGTTCTGGTCTCAGTATGCTGAGACCGGACACCTGGTTCCTTTGAGTGACCAGCTGAAGCAAATGGTCGAGCTCCACAAGGTGGTCGAACAGGCCATAAAGGGCCTCATAGTTCTGCTTTGGCCTGGAGAGGCTCTACCTGGGAGCTACTTCGGGCTGGTGAGGCGGCTGGTGGATGCATGTCCACGGCTTGAAGTAATCAAGCGCTCCGTCTGCATCGAAGGTGCCCGTAGGGCGCTTGCCCGTGCTAAAGTGCACTGGAGCAAGATGGATGCGGAGAAGCTGGTGAAGGATGGGACGCCGCCGGGCAAGGAGCATCGCATCCCGGAAGCATATTATGAGGGCGTCCTAAAGGGTGCCCACCTTATAGCGGATGAATGCTCCAAAGATGTAATTTTTGAGTAAACTCGCATTTGTGATCCTGTGCACTGAAAACTTGTTCATATGCGCTAAGCAACGCTTTTGGATTTAAAATATTACCTTCGGTGCGGCTGTTTATCAAATTTGAGAGATGGCGAGTCGTCGGCTTCTGCCCCCATGCCACGAGTGCTGGGGTGTTCATGATAAACATGAGCACTCTTTTTCCCATTCTTGGGTCCTTCGAGGGAGGCACTCAACACAACGAACAAGGCAATCGGACTATAATGCTTGACTCTCACTTAGCCATAGAATTCTATAATTTTAAATTTCGGCGAAGCCCCTAGTGTTCGGAAGACCGAGTTTGGGGCGCTATCCACGCCTAGGCTGGACAAAGCCGACTCCTCGCTCTAAGCGGCATAAGTCTTTAGGGACTCGAAAAACCTCTCGAACAGCAACCAGCTCTCGCCTCATCATGACGGTCAGTTTTAGCTTTCTCTACTGAGGTGCTTAGCCCAGCTCAACTGGGGCACAATCGTAGTAGTTCTCCTAGTGCTACCTTAGCCGATATAACGGAATGTAAGGTACCAAAACATAGGAGCCGGGCAAACCCAACTATTGACCCAAGACATGATTCGGAGCCGATGCATATAATGCTATAAGTTCGGGGTGCCGCACTTGTGAAAGTGTTCAGACTTCTCACACCGTATTGTGGGGTACTTAAGCCCCTGGCGTATTGGCCGTACCAAAGTGTACGGGTGCAACATGTCATTAATGAACATATATTCGCAAAAAAGAGTAATGCAATAATAGACGGAAGCAATGCATTGTTTATTTAAAAAAGCTGTGATCAAAGCAGAATGATATAAATAGTGCAATAAGCAAAAAGATGGGACTATTTAACATGTCCTTTCCAGGGGCGAGCTGCGGAATGGTATGTGAAACAGGTATACTTCTTGTTATAGAGACCACCTTAGAGTTCCATAGTGCGGCGTAGCTTTCTGCTTTCCAGGTTGTTTCATTTGTGCGGCAATTGTACAGCCGGACAAGCCTTCCGAAGAATGGAGTCCTGAAAATAAGAGAAAATTAAGAAATCGGCAACCCCTAGTGCGGTTTTAGCCGCGTTTCGGGCGTGCGGTGATGGTGCCCCTCCCCCTATGCCAATGGTATTTCCAGAGCGTAGTTATGTACGCGCAACACTGGTTTCGCAAGTTCGCGAGGGCTGGGGTTGGGGCCGCATTGCTACGCTTGGTCAGAACGTGCTAGGCGGTCTTGTTATAGGTTACTCCGGGCGCGCTTGACGGTGTCCAGACGTTTAATGGCCGGACTGGAGAATTGCCTTGAGAGGCTGTTTTGTACTTCCGCTGCGATACCGCCGTATGCTCCTCCGTTCGGAGAGAGCGTTCAGTGTTTCCATTGACTGTGATGACTCCTCGAGGGCCTGGCATCTTGAGCTTGAGGTACGAGTAGTGCGGCACCGCATTGAACTTGGCAAATGCGGTTCACCCGAGCAGTGCATGATAGCCACTGCGGAACGGGACTATGTCGATGATTAACTCCTCGCTTCGGAAATTATCCGGAGATCCGAAGACCACTTCAAGTGTAACTGAGCCTATACAGTTGGCCTCTACACCTGGTATGACGCCTTTAAAGGTTGTTTTAGTGGGTTTAATCCTCGAGGGATCGATGCCCATTTTCCGCACTGTATCCTGGTAAAGCAGGTTCAGGCTGCTGCCGCCGTCCATAAGGACTCTAGTGAGGTGAAATCCGTCAATAATTGGGTCTAGAACCAATGCGGCGAATCCGCCATGACGGATGCTAGTGGGGTGGTCCCTTCGATCAAAAGTGATCGGGCAGGAAGAACATGGGTTGAACTTTGGGGCGACTGGCTCCATTGCGTATACGTCCCTTAGCGCACGCTTCCGCTCCCTCTTGGGGATGTGGGTTGCGTATATCATGTTCATCGTCCGCACTTGTGGGGGAAAACATTTCTATCCAATGTTGTTCGGCGGCCGGGGCTCCTCCTCGTCATCGCTATGCAGCCCCTTGTCTCTGCTTTCGGAATTTAACTTGCCTTCCTGCTTGAACACCCAACAATCCCTATTGGTGTGATTGGCTGGTTTTTCGGGGGTGCCATGTATCTGGCATGAGTGGTCGAGTATTCGGTCCAAACTGGACGGGCCCGGAGTATTTCTTTTGAATGGCTTTTTCCGCTGACCGGGTTTAGAGCCTCTGAATCCGGCATTAACTGTCGTATCCTCAGCATTGTCGCCGTTAATGCGGCGCTTTTGCTTGTTGCGACGCGACCTGCCACTGTTGTCCTTGGTATCTGAATTACCAGGGCTCTTGGTCATGTTATTGCTGCGAGCTAGCCAGCTGCCTTCTCCCGCGCAAAAGTGGGTCATAAGTGTCTTGTGGGCTGCCATAGATTTCGGCTTTTCCTGTCCTAGGTGTCATGCAAGCCACTCATCGTGGATGTTATGCTTGAAGGCTGCTAGGGCCTCTGCATCCGGACAGTCGACGATTTTATTTTTCTTGGTTAGGAACCGTGTCCAGAATTGTCTGGCCGATTCCTCTGGCTTCTGAATTATGTGGCTAAGGTCATCGACGTCTGGTGGTCACACATAAGTGCCCTGGACATTGTCGAGGAATGCGGTTTCTAGGTCCTCCCAACAACCAATTGATTTTGCTGGCAAGTTGTTAAGCCAATGCTGAGCTGGTCCTTTAAGCTTGAGTGGGAGGTATTTGATGGCGTGTAGGTCATCACCGCGGGCCATGTGGATATGAAGGAGATAGTCCTCGATCCATACCGCAGGATCTGTTGTGCCATCGTATGATTCGATGTTCACCAGTTTGAAACCCTCGGGGATTTGATGATCCATTACTTCATCTGTGAAGCATAGTGGGTGTGCAGTGCCTCTGTATTGGGCTATATCACGACGCAGCTCAAACGAGCTTTGACTACTGTGTTCGGCCCAGCCGGATTTACTGTATCTGGAGTGACGATTACTTCCTTGTGCCGTGGGGCGCCCATGCGATCCGTAGATCGATCTTGTTTGCCTTGCCTTGTCCTCCAATATATCTCGCAGGTCTGGCGTGTTTTCCTGTTCCTTGGTATTTTTTAAGCGGCACCGGGGTGCGGCTTGAGTGGAGGGCCGAGAGGCCGCTCTGTCGTGGCCACGGGGTGGCCGGTCGGCCGCTTCATGCGCTGGTGATGTAGGTTTAGGTGCTTCCTCCTCTAATCGGGGTAGCAACCTGCGCTTTGGTTAGCTCTTGGAGGGGCATTCGAGTTCATACTCTTCGGCCGCAAGGACTTGAGTCCATCTGTCGGCTAGCAAGTCTTGATCAGCTCTATGATGTTGCTGTTTTTTCTTGAGGCTTCTCGCTGTGGCCATAAACCTGCGTTTCAAACGCTGTTGTTCGACGAGATCCTCCGGCACGAAAAATTCGTCGTCGTCGAGGCTTGCCTCGTCTTTGGAGGGAGGCATATAATTATCGTCCTCGACCTCTCTGTCTGCCGCTCTCTCACGAGGGCTGGCTTCTCCATCCTCCTATGCTGAATCTTTCTGGAGGTGGTTGTCTTCGGCACTGTCCGGGGTGTTATTATCTCCCGTGCCGGAATCACCGTTTTTGCTTTGGCGGGATTTAGAGCGGCGCCGTTGACGCCGGTGCTTAGGCTGCTTCTTGGAGGGGTCATCCTCCGCTGTTCCATCGCCATTGCCTTCTTTTGGGGTGTCCACCATGTATATATCATACGACGAGGTGGCTTTCCAGTGCCCTATATGCGCTGGTTCTTGATCGTCTCCTGCATCGGCATCCATACGGTCGATGTCTTCGGAGTCGAAGTCGAGCATGTCGGTTAAATCATCGACAGTGGCTACGAAGTGGGTGGTGGGTGGGCTTTGAATTTCTTCATCATCTGCATCCCAACCTTGCTGACCATAGTCCGGCCAGGGCTCTCCTAATAAAGAGAGAGACTTTAGTGAACTCAGAATATCGCCGAAGGGCGAGTGCTGAAAGATGTCCGCGGCGGTAAACTCCATGATCGAAACCCAATCGGGTTCGATCGGTAGGGGCGCGGAGGGCTCGGAGTCTGGAGAGGAGTTCGCCTCCTTGGAGTCACGGGCTTCGCAGAGAATAGGCCTGGTGTTCGGCTCGGTCGGTGTAGAGATTGCAGCCCCCGAGGCGGTGTCCAACCACCCATCCTCGATTGGCGCAGTTGGCTCCGAATTAAGGGTCGGAGCTGATGCGGGTGCGGCCTCCAGGGCACTGTTCGGCGGCAGAGCTAGATCATGCCCATCGTGATAGTGCGGCGTGCTCGGCTGCGGCCCGAATCCGTCGAAGATCAAGTCTCCGCGGAGGTCGGTCGTGTAGCTCAAACTTCCAAATCTGACCTGGTGGCCAGGGGCGTAGCTTTCGATCTGGTCCAGATGGCCAAGCGAATTGGCCCACAGTGCAAAGCCGCCAATTACGAAGATCTGTCCGGGGAGAAAAGTCTCATGCTGGATCGCATAGCTGTTGATGATCGGAGAAGCCATCGGGCCTAAAAGTGACGACACAGAGGAACTCTCAATGAAAGCACCAATGTCGGTGTCAAAACCGGCGAATCTCGGGTAGGGGGTCCCGAACTATGCGTCTAGGCGGATGGTAATAGGAGACAAGGGACACGATGTTTTTACCCAGGTTTGGGCCTTCTCGATGGAGGTAAAACCCTACTCCGGCTTGATTAATATTGATGATATGGGTAGTACAAGAGTATATCTACCACGAGATCAAGGAGGCTAAACCCTAGAAGCTAGCCTATGGTATGATTGTTCTTCTTCCTACGGACTAAAACTCTCCGGTTTATATAGACACCGGAGAGGGCTAGGGTTACACATAGTCGGTTACAATGGTAGGAGATCTACATATCCGTAGCGCCAAGCTTGCCTTCCACGCCAAGGAAAGTCCCTTACGGACATGGGACGAAGTCTTCAATCTTGTATCTTCATAGTCCAGGAGTCCGGCCGAAGGTATAGTCCGGCTATCCGGACACCCCCTAATCTAGGACTCCCTCAATCGCGCCGCCCATTTACCACGATGTGACGCCTGCGTGTGGAAACCACCCGACGCATGCCGCCAACGTCACCCACGCCCCTCCACCCCGCGCCGCGTACGCGGGTCGTGGGGAGCATAGCGCGCGAAAAATCTTACCGCGGTAAAAACCGCCCAGCCTGCCCGTGCATCGTTTTGGGCCTGACCCAACAACTTGTCACGCTTATGTGTGGCCCAGGCCCGAGGGCTCCTGTCGGTGTACAAAACTAGGGGCACATTTTTGTACCCATTTACCTGTGCACGAGGAGTCAGAGCCGCGCCTGTGACCACATCGAGCAGAGCAAGGGAGGTAAGCCAAGGTGAGATCGAAGCCCAAGACGAAGCAAAGCAACGACAAGGACTAAGGCCACAAAGATCAGATGGGCAAAGCAGGTTTCCCCGGAAGGACCCTTGTCGGGGGGGGCCTCAGCGGCCCCGGCAAGACCCTTGCCGGGGCAGCTCGCCCACGCCAGCCGAGCGAGCCACCCTCGAGCCCACCAACACTCGGCAAATGCATTGGACAGGGCTCGGGAGGCACCTTTGTGGTGGCATGCAGATCTTCGTGAAGACAAAGAATAGTCAAGGTCAAATGAGGATAGGAAGGTAGCCATCCTCACCAAAGAAACCCACAAGACCCCTGGCAAGATCCTCGCCGGGGACGCCTGCACGCCACAGCAAGACCCTTGCCGAGCCACCCGGCAAGGCCCTAGCCAAGCGCACCAGCAGGGCCACCGTCAGGCCCACACCAGCCAAGTCTCCGCCGCCGTTCGCATGCAGCTGCCGACCAATCCAGCTGGGCAGGCACCTGCGTGGCGACATGCAGCCCTTCATGGAGACTCCACCACCGTGCCACCTCAGCTGCCTGCCTACCTACATGGCACCACATGCATCGCTGGCCAGGGCACGTGTCGAAGCTTGGAGGAGCGACGACGGACGGGACGGGCCTCGCCCCCGCCCCCAATAAAGTAGAGGGACACCTAAGCCTCGCATTTAATGCGCTTTGTCATGTAATACTAGGATAACCTCGCAACACTGTTGCCTTTCCACCTCCTGTGTGCCACTGTGGCAACCCCTTTTTCTATAAAAGGAGGCCCAAGGCGACGAGGAGAGGGATTCGGCTTTTTGGAGCTCGTTACACCCCGTAGCTAGTTCAAGAACCCAGAATACATCTACCAAAGCAGGACTAGGGTTTTATGCATCCTCGCGGCCCGAACCTGGATAAACGAACCGCACGCTCTCTATTAGACCCGCTCTTCTCTCAACCCCGCGCCCCGCAACCGCAGAGGGATTCTTGTGATCCCATAGGTGCCGTTTCCCACCGACACAAAGGGTCCATTAGGAACAACTTATAGAATAACTCTTACAATTTCCTCATGGAAGAATGGCTAACCCTGCCAGAAAGGAAACTATAACAATAGGTCTTCCGGCCAGGTGTGGCATGACATCCCTTACTAGGCCATATAACGACCAAATGTTATAACTCTTGGAAATATGTTCCAACCATCATTTCTGACCGAGATTCAGATCTGATTGATGTTAGGATACCTCAGACTCAGGATGTCTGAGCAGAAAAGGTGCAACACAACTTGACGAGATGACATTGTCAGATTCTCAGGATATGAACTATGTAAGCGAGTTCCGAAACAAGAGTTCACCATTAAACCAAGGAGATGATGAGGAGGTGGCTGATGGACTCAGCGACAATTCATCAAGATTTCCAACAAGATGAATTTACACAATTATGTGAACAAGGAGATAACAATTGTCAGATTAAACGATATAATGATGTATGTTCGAGGAAAACATCCACAATTAAACATTGGTTGACACGTGCACCCAAAATATGGGATGGGTTGCACAATAAATGTTAGGACAACTTAATGAACAAAATAATTAAAATGAATCAATCGACCATTCACTTCAAAGCAATAGGGTTGCTAGAAGTTCTGAATTCACACATCATAGTTCAATTGATGGTATTCAAGTTAGAAACAATACGGGGACCAAGAAAGAATGGTGATGGTGAGAAGTATCACTATACCAAGAATTCTTAAGAACTGGAGTAATCCTCACGACATTCTTGACATAAAAGATGGTAATACTCCAAGGTAAAGAATAAGAAATGCTAGACAGCAAGGAACTCAAAGTATAACACAGAACATGAACAAGTTTGTGTTGGAGGGAAGGTAATAAGGTGGTCAATGACAACACAAATCATCGAGGGCAAGGATGGCATTTCCCATCATGAATTCAATTGATATCCTGGAAGAGCTCAGAATCGTGATGATGATCATGACACATGTGTAGAGAGATTTCATGAAGATGTAATCGATTGGCGATGACATCAAGTTAAAGGAATGATGAAGCGAAAGGTTATTGGAACCATGGGTACGCTACAAACTCGAAATCAAGTTTGTTGTCCAAGGAGAAATGATATGATGAGGAAAATCGACGTAAGATTAGCTCATCACCGAAATTTGTGCTTCGGGAAGAAGGACCAAGAAGCATAATTAAAATTAGCATGATCATGAAGTAACTGATCAGGCTAGGAGTGACATGATGGAGTATTAAATATCGCAACAACAAAGTACTAGGAGTATTGAATCACAATGTTGATTTGATTCACTAATCGGTGTTCTCGATTGACGACAACCCAGAACCCGTGGAGTGATTATGACAGGGAAAGCTACTACTTCATCAAAAATTCATAAAGTGTAGTGCAATGGGGTGATATCCTCGAGATACCAGGGGGTAATACTCGAAGGTAGATCAAAATAGAGGTTGGGCAATGTCGGCGTCCTAGGAACGGGGGTCCCCAGACTTGCCTGCTTGCGGCCCACGGCGTGGCTCCACCAATGGCCCCATACGACCCATCTTCATCAGCAAACACTCAAGACCCTCGCGAGGGGCCAAGCCTCGCGAGGCGGATGACACAAGATCTCCTCGGGGGTGGCCTCACTAGGCTGGCTCGTGAGGGGTGGAGAGATCAAGGCAGGGGCACCTCGCGAGGTCCCTGTGACACAAGCCATGACGACCAAGGCCAGGCGAGCGCCCGCGCGCAGTGTCCTCGTTTCCTCTTTAGTGCTAAGGAGGCAAGCGCATGCGAGGAGTCCCGAGGCATCAGGCAAAGGTTTCCATATTGGTGCAACAAGACTAAGACCAGCAGGACAGCAGGACGGAGGTCACCGTGGAGCCCAGGACAGTGTCACCACCAGAGCCTTTGGCAGGTGAAGACCACCTTTTGTCAGGATAACTTGTACTAGTTGTCTCCTTTCAAATTGGCCGTTGTGGGATCCCTTCCTGCCTAACATTTGGGAAGAGGACCAGGGCCTCTATAAATAGGACTAGCCACCACCGTAGGGAGGCATCTCATCGGGGACGGAACCCATTCCACCAAGGTCACGTCTCCTCAGGAGGCTGTTCTTCCCTTGTACTAGTTCATCCTCAGCCCAAGAGGCAATCCACCACACCACACTAAGTAGGGTTTTACACCACATCGGTGGCCCGAACCAGTAAAAACCCTGTGTACATTATTTTGTGAGTTCGACGTGTTAAGGTTTGACATTGCGGTGAGAGCATGATCTAGGGGGAGGAGAGATCTTCGTGCACACCCCAGAGTTTGAACCTCTAGGGTTTTGCCGGAATCCGAAATCCGACATTTGGCGCGCCAGGTAGGGGTGCGCTGAAGCTTTCCTTCCATTGATCCACGTCCTATCGCTCCACCACATCAATGTCAGACGCGCGTCGAGCGCCCGGCCGCCCTCGCCGCCCGTGTCACTCAGACGACCCCTGTCGGCGGGCCTCCCCATCATTCTCCATCACCTGTTGCCAACGCCGCTACCGGCCTGGTAGAAAACGAGCAGCAAGCATCATCCCAGCACCCTCCGTGCGGCGGGACGGCCGCACCGCCACCCTATCGCTGACTCCGGCCGGCTCATCGTCCCACGCTTGTCATGCGCCCATCGATGCACATGCCGCGTTACTCATGGCGCACAAGCTCCTGCGTTACAGCCCGGTTGACGACCTCTACAAGGACTGGTTAGACTGCGTTGCCGAGTTCGTCAGCGGCGCTGGGGGATCTCCTGCACCATCCCTCCCGCTGCCTCACCCACCTCCAGCCGCGGGCGACGTTGCTCATGGAGCGCCTCTGCCGCCTCCGCATCAAGACGGCACCCTCATGCCGAGACATGCAGCTCACGGAGCGCCACCGCCTCCTCCATGTCAAGACGGTGTCCTCGCCCCAAGACGCGCGGTCCCACGACGTGATCCACCATGCCGTGTGCCCACGCACGAAGAAGGAAGCTGTCAGGAGGTCCCTGATACGTCTCCAACGTATCTATATTTTTTGATTGTTCCATGCTATTATATTATCAACCATGGATGTTTTATATGCATTAATATGCTATTTTAAATGATTTTTGGGACTAACCTATTAACCTAGAGCCCAGTGCCAGTTTCTGTTTTTTCGTTGTTTTTGAGTATCGCGAAAAAGGAAAACCAAACCGAGTCCAATTGACCTGAAATTTCACGGAGATCATTTTTGGACCAGAAGGAGCCCACGGAGTACCGTAGATGGGCCAGAAGAGTCCCAAGGCCACCACGAGGGTGGGGGCGCACCCTACCCCCCTGGGCGCCCCTACCTCGTGGCCGCCTTGGGGACCCCCCTGACTTGTTCCCGACTCCAACACCTCTTATATAACCCAAAACTTCTAGAAAGAAACCTAGATTGGGAGTTCCACTGCCGCAAGCCTCTGTAGCCACCGAAAAGCAATCTAGACCCGTTCTGGCACCCTACCGGAGGAGGGAATCCCTCTCCGGTGGCCATCTTCATCATCCCCGCGCTCTCCATGACGAGGAGGGAGTAGTTCTCCCTCGGGGCTAAGGGTATGTACCAGTAGCTATGTGTTTGATCTCTCTCTCTCTCTCATGTTATGGATTCAGCACGATCTTGATGTATCGCGAGCTTTGCTATTATAGTTGGATCTTATGATGTTCCTCCCCCTCTACTCTCTTGTAATGGACTGAGTTTTCCTTTGAAGTTATCTTATCGGATTGAGTCTTTAAGGATTTGAGAAAACTTGATTTATGTCTTGCATGTGCTTATCTGTGGTGACAATGGGATATCACGTGATCCACTTGATGTATGTTTTGGTGATCAACTTGCGATTTCCATGACCTCGTGAACTTATGCATAGGGGTTGGCACACGTTTTTGTCTTGAATCTTCGGTAGAAACTTTGGGGCACTCTTTGAAGTTCTTTGTGTTGGTTGAATAGATGAATCTGAGATTGTGTGATGCATATCGTATAATCATACCCACAGATACTTGAGGTGACATTGGAGTATCTAGGTGACATTAGGGTTTCGATTGATTTGTGTCTTAAGGTGTTATTCTAGTATGAACTATATGATAAATTGAACGGAAAAATAGCTTTGTGTTATTTTACTACGAACTCTTGAATGGATCGATCGGAAAGGATAACTTTGAGGTGGTTTCGTACCCTACCATAATCTCTTCGTTTGTTCTCCGCTATTAGTGACTTTGGAGTGACTCTTTGTTGCATGTTGAGGGATTGTTATATGATCCAATTATGTTATTATTGTTAAGAGAACTTGCACTAGTGAAAGTATGAACCCTAGGCCTTGTTTCCTAGCATTGCAATACTTTTTATGCTCACTTATACCACTTGCTACCTTGCTGTTTTTATATTTTTAGATTACAAAAACCTATTTCTACCATCCATATTGCACTTGTATCACCATCTCTTCGCCGAACTAGTGCACCTATACAATTTACCATTGTATTGGGTGTGTTGGGGACACAAGAGACTCTTTGTTATTTGGTTGCAGGGTTGTTTGAGAGAGACCATCTTCATCCTACACCTCCCACGGATTGATAAACCTTAGGTCATCCACTTGAGGGAAATTTGCTACTGTCCTACAAACCTCTGCACTTGGAGGCCCAGCAACGTATACAAGAAGAAGGTTGTGTAGTTGACATCAAGCTGTTTTCTGGCGTCGTTGCCGGGGAGGTTAGCGCTTGAAGGTATATCTTTAGATCTTGCAATTGAATCTTTTTGTTTCTTGTTTTATCACTAGTTTAGTCTATAAAACAAAACAACAAAAAATGGAATTGAGTGTACCTCATATGCTTCATCTTTTTAATGTCTTTCATGAAAATAAGGATTCCGATAATTGTGCCAAAGTGTTAGAAGAAGAATGCATTAGAATGTTCGGCACTAAATCTTTGTATGATGAGCATGATGGCAATATTGTTAGTATGAACTCTTTGAATACCCATAGTACTAATGATGATTGCACTAGTCATGATGAAAATGTCTCTTATAAGCATGTCAATTTTTTTGGAGTGCATAGAGTTTGCAAGTACACACCAAATAGGGAAGATAGATTTTGCAAGAGGCATAAGTATTTAGAAACTAAATAGTTGCAAGAAAGGCTAGATGTTTGCGCTGGAAATTCAAATTTTCTTAGCCATCCTTGTGAACTTTGCAATGAATGTGGTCATTTAAATATCCAATGCAAATTGTTTCATGATCGAATCGTGTCCAAAAATTGTGATGACTTGATTTCCCTTGCGCATCATAATGAACTTAGTTTGCTTCTGGGTTAAATGAAACGTATAACTAAGGATATTCGAGAATTTGCCCTTGATAAAGTTCTTGATTTTGATCTAGAGGAAACTTATATATATTGTGCGGTGAATTGCATTGAAAATCCTTATATTGCCAATTACATAAAGACAATAAAACAAATAGAAGATGAAGAGAATACTAATGAAAGGGAAGATACTTCTCAATATCCTCCTATTATTTCTTATGATGAATCAGGTAACGAGGAGGATCCTTCTGTTCAACCAATCTCGTTAATAAGGAGCTCCAAAAGAGGATTAAACCCACACATGATGTGGAGAAGAGAAAGAAAAGACGGAGAAGCAAAGGTAAAAATGTATCCCTCCCAAATGATGTTGCTCCTATTACTCATTGTGATGATGATAATTGTTATACTATTGGTGCTATCCATACTATCAATGATGAGAGTGATTATGCTTATGATATGAAAAGGCCCAAGCTTGGGGATGCTATGTTTGATGAGAATGACATGTTTGAGAATGTATTTGCTGCAATTAATGTTTGTCACAAGCTTGGGGATGCTATGTTTAATGAAGATGATTTTTTTGGTCTCCCAAGTTTTGATGAGCAAATTTATTATGATGATAGCATGCCTCCTATTTATGATGATTATTGTGATGACACTTATGCTATAAAAAGTGGTGATGATTATATTTATAAAACTTCTCATGATTATGATTATCCTTTTTCTGAACATTACTCTTTTAATGTGGAAACAATTTATAGTATTCAAGTTTCTTATGATACTCCCACTATTCCGAACGAGAAGAATTTTGCTTATGTGGTGAGTAGTAAAATTTCTATGCTTGTAGATCATGAGAAGAATGCTTTATGTGATGGTTATATTGTTTAATTCATTCATGATTCTACTGAAAATTATTATGAGGGAGGAATATATGCTTGTAGGAATTGCAATAATATCAAGTTTCCTCTCTATGTGCTTAAATTTTTAAAGTTATGCTTGTTTTACCTTCCTATGCAAGTTGATTCTTGTTCCCATAAGTTGTTTTCTCACAAAATCCCTATGCATAGGAAGTGGGTTAGACTTAAATGTGCTAGTCATATTCTTCATGATGCTCTCTTTATGTTTCAATTCTTATCTTTTATGTGAGCATCATTGAAATCATCATGCCTAGCTAGGGGCGTTAAACGATAGCACTTGTTGGAAGGCAACCCAATTTTATTTTTCTTCTTTGCTTTTTGTTCCTGTTTAGTAATAAATAATTCATCTAGCCTCTGTTTAGATATGATTTTATGTTTTAATTAGTGTTTTTGCCAAGTAGAACCTTTGGGAAGACTTGGGTGAAGTCTTTGTGATTTTGCTGTAAAAAACAGAAACTTTAACACTCACGAGATTAGCTACCATTTTTTACTGGAGAGTGATATTAAGTTGATTCTAGTTGCAGATGATTAAAAGACAAATTTCTCACGCCCACCAATTTATTTCAGAATTTTATGAGTTCCAGAAGTATACGTTTGATACAGATTACTACAGACTGTTCTGTTTTTGACAGATTCTGTTTTCTAAGTGTTGTTTGCTTATTTTGATGAATCTATGAGTAGTATCGGATGGTATGAACCATAGAGAAGTTGGAATAAAGTAGATATTACACCAATATGAATTTAGAATGAGTTCAAAACAGTACCTAAGTGGTGATTTATTTCTTATACTAACGGAGCTTACAAGTTTTCTGTTAAGTTTTGTGTTGTGAAGTTTTCAAGTTTTGGGTAAAGATTCGATGGACTATGGAATAAGGAGTGGCAAGAGCCTAAGATTGGGGATGCCCAAGACATCCCAAGATAATATTCAAGGACAAACAAAAGCCTAACCTTGGGGATGCCCTGGATGGCATCCCCTCTTTCGTCTTCATTCATTGGTAACTTTACTTGGAGCTACATTTTTATTCACCACATGATATGTGTTTTGCTTGGAGCGTCAGTTTATTTTCTTTTGTTTTGCTTGCTGTTTGAATAAAATACCAAGATCTGAAATTCTTAAATGTTAGAGAGTCTTCACATAATTTCATAATTATTCGATTACTCATTGAGCTTCACTTATATTTTTCGGAGTAGTTTGTCGTTTGCTCTAGTGCCTCACTTATATCTTCTTAGAGCATGGCGGTGGTTTTATTTTATAGAAATAGATGAACTCTCATGCTTCACTTATATTATTTTTAGAGTCTTTTAGAACAGCATGGTAATTTCTTTAGGTTATAAAATTAGTCCTATTATGATAGGCATCCAAGATGGGTATAATAAAAACTTTCATATAGAGTGCATTAAATACTATGAGAAGTTTGATACTTGATGATTGTTTTGAGATATGAAGATTGTGAGATTAGAGTCATGCTAGTTGAGTAGTTGTGAATTTGAGAGATACTTGTGTTAAAGTTTGTGATTCCCGTAGCATGCACGTATGGTGAACTATTATGTTATGAAGTCGCATGATTTATTTATTGATTGTCTTCCTTATGAGTGGCGGTCGGGTACGAGCGATGGTATTTTCCTACCAATCTACCCCTAGGAGAATGCGCGTAGTACTTTGTTTCGATAACTATAGATTTTTGCAATAAGTATGTGAGTTCTTTATGATTAATGTTGAGCCCCTGGATTATGCGCACTCTCACCCTTCCCCCATTGCTAGCCTCTCTAGTACCGCACAACTTTCGCCGGTACCATAAACCCACCATTTACCTTCCTCAAAACTATTGGAGATATGCCCTAGAGGCAATCATGCGATGATGACATTTCCATATGTATTCATGAGTCCTTTGTATTGTCCTCGAACATCATCAATGATATGTATCAATAAGTATATATGTGACTTGTTTGTGGAACTATGTATTGTATGATGATTGTTCTAATGGTCCCTAGTTGATAAGGTTGTGCGGACACATATCCTTGACTAGTATACGACTCGGTTGATGACTATGTTTCACAAGTCATGTGCATGGAGATGCTAAACCGATAGTATGGGCTCGGGGATGGAGATCACCGAGCAGGATAGACCCACTTTGAGACGCAGCGAGATGTAGTCATCTGTTAGTCCCAAGTGCAATGTCTATGCCATGTCCTAGACCTGAGGTCCTCGCATGTTCTCGGGATGAGGATTGACTCACTTAGGGTCTATCAAAAGCTACTCCATTACTGGGTAGTTATAAAGGTAGCTTTCGGGTGAGTCGTGAGACATGCCGCAAGACATGGTTGACCAAGATGGGATTTGCCCCTCCTATTTGGAGAGATATTCTCTGGGCCCTCTCAAGTGATCAGATTCAGAAAGCATGGCCATGCGACTTGGGTTAAGTCTTAACCTAGTTCGGGAATCTGTATCATGGTTTCGAGAAGAGAGGTCGTGACAAGTACTCGCCTTGAGGTCGACAACAAATATTGTGAGGCAAAAGGAATGTTGCATATGCCACATTGTTGAGGTTCGTCAAACGACTTTACATCCACATGGGAGTTGGCACGTTCTGCTAGGATCCGCTACCAACTATCGACTCCGGTCGTGTCCATGCGTACGTGAACCTATAGGGTCGCACACTTAAGGGGTTGCAGCCCATTCAGATTGGATCCGAGTGGAAAATGGATGTGGACTCCTAGTGGGCTCAAGTGTTGAGCCCATCTCGGAGGTCTATATAAAGGGGAGTGGGCACACCACTTAGGGTTAATCAAAAGGGAACCCGGGTTAGCCAGCTCCATTCCCCACGCCCATGCCGCGCGACCGGACCTAGCAGTCCGCCGCTCGACGCTGCTCCCCGTATGTGTGGATACCTTGGAGGCATCGCATCTGCAGTGCTTGGACGAACCGTGCGAGGGAACCGCGAGGTGCCGTTCGCGGGAGATCACTGTTCATGGGTCTTCGCTATTCGGGGGAGATCGGCAACGTGAGGAGGAGACGGCCCGGGAGATCGGCTACATTCATCACCAACTCTACTTCCGCTGCGGTGACTGCGCGTCTAGTGGTAAACCCGATCCTGTGATCTATTTCCAGCACCATGATCTTGGGTGCGCGGTAGAAAATTTTATTTGGCGCTAGCATAGCATACCATGTGATCCAACAGTGGTATTAGAGCCGCTGCTGTGTGGTGATAGATTCGATGATATGCATATGAGATATGTAGATCGGTTCAAGTGCGGGTCGATGAGATCGGTCGCGCATGTCAGTGTTGAAGGTTGGTTTCGTGATCTTATTTCCGTGATCGTGACGCAGAGGTCGTGACACGACTTACCCCTACCGGTCGGTTTCCGCCAGCAGGGTAGAAAGTGGAATGTAAATCCGGATGCAGCATGCGAAGATCAATGAGATTGATCAAATCGGAACATAGATCAACACCCTAGAAATGTGATTTCCGCGGTGCTGAAATCTGTTGGAGCGGTCTCGGTAAAACGGTTGTAACTTTTGCATACGAACTCCGATTTTGCTCCACGACCTATCAAACTGAAGCTAACGAAAAGTTGGATTAGCGATGAAATACTAGAACAGGATTTCAGCACTTCTGTCTAGGCCAAAATCCGCTTGGAAGATAGTGTTTCAGGAGGTTTTATCTTCGGTGGTAGAACGTCTGACTCGTTTTTGTAGGGAATGACTGTGATTTGGTATAGCCCATGTATGTTGCTTGTATATTATTGTTTCATGACCTGCGTGTCATGAATGCGGCAACCGGAAGGAGCCATATGGTTGTCCCTATTAATGACCTGCGTGTCAACATGAGAAGCCATGTAATGTAATTTACTTTCAGTAGCTATTAGTTTTTAATAGTATAGTACCTTATGTAACACTTGGCGGTTGACACCATGGCGTGGAGATGGAGATCACCACGAGGACAACCATGCATGGGCAGACTGCACACGTGGAGATGGATATCACCACGCACTGTGAAAAGGGGCTATACCATATCACACATACATAAACTGCTTGTGAAAGTTTATCCCTTTTATGCACCCTTCCTTTTGCATGGTAGATGTTTTAAGTAGGGTGATCCCTCAAAGAATGTCAAGTACAAATGCCTCTCCAATTGCTGCACCTTCACATGTCAAGTATATTTAGTGGCGGGCCTATGAAATTAGGGTGCCACTAGATCTCCTTGAAGTGATGGGTTTGTGTCGGACACTTACACGCGAAGCATTGGTTGACTTGTCGTGGCTATCAAAATAGTTTTGGGCTACATGGCATAGGAGTTGGCGAGGCATGAGATGTCCCCAACAACAAGAGTCGTATGGAGATACGATTAGCAAGAGTTGCTTACCGAGTGATCTTGTCCTCTAGCGGTGATGCAAAAGCTCACTAGTTGACATGTTGATCTTGGATCTTGAATCACTAAGTATCAACCGAGGGATGTTGATTTTAGTGGGAGTAATGATCTTATTAAAATATTTAATATGAATTACTCTTCATGAATACATGTCTTAGTGTTTTGCATATTTCTGTTGTAGATCAATGGCACCACCTGCTCAAGTTACCCCTTTTGCGTTGAAATCAATCCTGGAAAAAGATAAATTGAATGGAACAAACTTTACCACCTGATATAGAAACCTGAGAATTGTTCTTAGGCATGAGAAAATGGCACAAGTTCTAGAGAATCCGCTTCTAGAGGAACCTGCCAATAATGCTAATGCCATAGCCAGAAATGCCTACCAGGAACTCATTGATGAATCAAACGAGACCAGCTGTCTCATGTTGGCTTCTATGGAGCCCGATCTGCAGCAGCAGTTCGAAAATATTTAGGCTTTCGATATGATCGAGAACCTTAAGATCATGTTTCAAATGCAGGCTAGGACCGAAAGGTTCAACGTCTGGCGATCCTTAATGGATTTTAAGCTGAAAGAGGGTGATCCACTGAGCCCGCATGTGATCAAGATGATCGGGTACATGCAAGCTCTGGATAGGCTGGGCTTCCCACTTGGGGATGAGTTGTCCACAGATACAATTCTGGGTTCTTTTTCGGATAGCTATGGGTCGTTCATCTCGAACTACCATATGCATGGGATGGAAAAGAAGCTCACTGAATTGCATGGGATGCTCAAAGTGGCAAAGCAGGATATCAAGAAAGGTATGCATCATCAAGTGTTGATGGTGCAGAACTCGGCTAAGTTCAAGAAGAGTTGGTCCAAGAAAAAGTCTAAGGCAAAGGGCAAAGAGAAGGAGGCAACTCCAACTGCAGCCGCTGCGCCTAAGTCAGGGACGACTTCGGGGAGTATTTGCTTTCATTGCAAGGAACCCGGACACTGGAAAAGGAACTGCAGCAAGTGGCTTGCCGAGAAGGGCAAAAAGACTGGAAGTATGACTTCTTCTTCAGGTACACTTGTTGTATATGTTATATACATTTATTTTGCTGATGTTTCTAGTAGCTCTTGGGTATATGATACCGGATCGGTTGTTCACATATGCAACTTGATGCGGGGGCTAAGAAGAACTAGGAATGTCGCAAGAGGAGAAGTTGACATTCGCGTCGGGAATAAATCAAGAGTTGCTGCATTGGCCATCGGCACTATGCAACTTAATTTACCTTCAGAATTTGTAATGGAACTTGATAATTGTTATTATGTTCCAGCTTTGAGTCGAAACATTATTTCTGCCTCATGTTACTTGAATAATATGTTGTTCAATTTACTTGAATAATATGTTTCATGGCTTTGCACCCGTTGTGAATGGGTCATTTATCCTACATCTTGAAGGTGAATCAGTCTATAACATAGATGTCAAGAGGCATAAGCCTAATGAGATAAATCCGACTTACATTTGGCATTGTCGACTAGGACACATTAGTCAAAAGCGCATGAAGAAGCTCCATGATGATAGAATCCTAACTTTGTTTGATTTTGAATCATTCGTGACATGTGAGTCTTGCCTACTCGGCAAGATGACTAAGACTCCTTTTGCAAAGAGTTGTGAGAGGGCATCCGAGCTGTTGGAACTTATACATAGTGATGTATGTGGACCAATGCGCACGACAGCCAGAGGTGGTTTCCAATACTTCGTGACTTTTACCAACGACTTGAGTAGATATGGATATGTCTACTTGATGAGGCACAAGTCGGAAACTTTTGAAAAGTTCAAGGAGTTTCCGAACTAAGTGGAAAATCAACTCGGCAAGAAAATCAAACTTCTACGATCTGATCGTGGTGGTGAGTATATGATCTAGGAGTTTGATGATCATCTTAAGAGTCATGGAATAGTTCCATAGCTAACTCCCCCGGGTACGCCACAGAGAAATGGTGTGTCAGAACAGAGGAATGGGACTCTATTGGACATGGTCCGATCAATGATGAGTCAGTCGGATTTACCCTTGTCATTTTGGGGATACGCTCTAGAAACTACAGCTTTCACACTAAACAGGGTACCATATAAGAACGTAGATAAGACACCATATGAGATATGGACTGCGAAGAGTCACAGTTTGTCTTTTCTAAAAATTTGGGGATGTGAAGCATATGTCAAACGACTCCAGTCGGACAAGCTCACACCCAAATCGGACAAGTGCATATTCGTGGGATATTACTTCTACAACCATGAGGAGGCCAAAGTGTTTGTCGATCAACATGGAGTTTTCCTTAAGAGTTTCTTAATCGGAAGGCTAGTGGGAGGATGGTCCGACTCGAAGAAATTCGAGAACCACATGGGGACGTTCCGGTAGGTGATTCTGTCACAAAGGAATTAGTCAGGGAACCCGTGGTGGAGTCGACGCCGGTTCCATGGAGGTCGGAAAGGTTACGCAATTTGCATGACTGCAATGTGTTGTTCTTGGAGAATAACGAGCTGCCTACGTATGCGGAAGCAATGGAGAGCCCTGATTCCGAGTTATGGCTTGAGGCCTTGAGATCCGAATTAAAGTCCATGGATGACAATCAACTTTGGAACTTGGTTGATCTGCCAGATGGCGTATGAGCCATTGAGTGCAAGTGGATCTTTAAAAAGAAAACTGATATGGACGGAAATGTCACAGTACGTAAGGCTCGACTTGTTGCTAAAGGTTATCGACAAGTTGAAGGAGTTGACTACGATGAGACTTACTCACCGGTAGCGATGCCTAAATCAATTCGGATCATTATTGCTATAGCGGCATATTTCGACTATGAAATATGGCAGATGGATGTCAAAACGGCTTTCCTTAATGGAAATTTAACCGAGGATGTGTATATGACACAACCCGAGGGTTTTGTCAATCCAGAGAAGTCTAGCATGGTATGCAAGCTTCAGAGATCCATTTATGGATTAAGACAAGCATCTCGGAATTGGAACATTTGTTTTAATGAAGCCGTCAAAGAGTTTGGCTTCATCAAGAATGAATGTGATCATGGTGTATTCAAGAAGGTCAGTGGGAGCTCAATTGCATTTCTGATCTTATATGTGGATGACATATTATTGATTGGAAATGATGTTCAAATGCTTGAATCTATCAAGGACCCATTGAATTTTTTTTCTATGAAGGACTTGGGAGAAGCAGCTTACATTTTGGGAATCAAGATCTATAGAGATAGATCGAGAAGGCTTATTGGATTAAGCCAGAGTGCATATATTAACAAGGTGTTGAAGCGGTTCAACATGCAAGATGCCAAGAAAGGTTTCTTGCCCATGTCACATGGCATTAGTCTTAGCAAGACTCAGAGTCCTACGACTCCTGATGAGCAAAGACGCATGGATGGGATTCCGCATGATTCAGCTGTTGGGTCCATCATGTATGCTATGGTCTGTACTCGTCCCGATGTTAGTTTTGCTCTTAGCGTGGTGGGCAGATACCAGGCTGATCCAGGTGAGAGTCACTGGATAGCGGTTAAGAATATCCTTAAGTACTTGAGAAGGACTAAGGATATGTTCCTGGTTTATGGAGGTGAGGGTGAGCTCGTTGTAAAGAGTTACACCGATGCTAGTTTCCAAACAGATAGGGATGATAGTCGATCGCAATATGGGTTTGTGTTCATTCTGAATGGAGGAGCAGTGAGCTGGAGGAGCTCCAAGCAAGATACGGTAGCTGATTCTACAACAGAGGATGAGGACATTGCAGCTGCTAAAGCTACAAAAGAGGGTGTTTGGGTGAAGAATTTCATTTCTAATCTTGGTGTGGTTGAGGCCGCGCCTAAGCCATTGGACCTCTATTGTGATAATAATGGTGCCATTGCACAAGACAAGGAACCACGAAACCATCATAAAACCCAACACATACTCAGACGTTTTAACCTTATTTGCGACATTGTCGAAAGAGGTGATGTAAACATATGCAAGGTACACACAGATGCAAATGTTGTCGATCCATTGACGAAGCCTCTCCCACGGCCGAAACATGAGGCGCACATGAGCTCCATGGGCATACGATGCCTAAATGATTGACTCTAGTACCAGTGGGAGACTATTGGAGATATTCCCTAGAGGCAATCATGTGATGATGACATTTCCATATGTATTCATGAGTCCTTTGTATTGTCCTCGAACATCATCAATGATATGTATCAATAAGTATATATGTGACTTGTTTGTGGAACTATGTATTGTATGATGATTGTTCTAATGGTCCCTGGTTGATAAGGTTGTGCGGACACATATCCTTGACTAGTATACGACTCGGTTGATGACTATGTTTCACAAGTCATGTGCATGGAGATGCTAAACCGATAGTATGGGCTCGGGGATGGAGATCACCGAGCCGGACAGACCCACTTTGAGACGCAGTGAGATATAGTCATTTCTTAGTCTCAAGTGCAATGTATATGCTATGTCCTAGACCTGAGGTCCTCGCATTTTCTCGGGATGAGGATCGACTCACTTAGGGTCTATCAAACGCTACTCCGTTACTAGGTATTTATAAAGGTACCTTTCAGGTGAGTCGTGAGACATGCCGCGAGACATGGTTGACCAGATGGGATTTGCCCCTCCTATTTGGAGAGATATTCTCTGCGCCCTCTCGCCTGATCTGATTCTGAAAGCATGGCCATGTGACTTGGGTTAAGTCTTAACCCAGTTCGGGAATCTGTATCATGGTTTTGAGAAGAGTGGTTGAGCTATCACAAGGGTGACAAGTACTCGCCTTGAGCTCGACAACAAATATCATGAGGCAAAAGGAATGTTGCATATGCCACATTGTTGAGGTTCATCAAACGACTTTACGCCCACATGGGAGATGGCACGTTCTGCTAGGAGCCGCTACCAACTATCGACTCTGGTCGTGTCCATGTGTACGTGAACCTATAGGGTCGCACACTTAAGGGGTTGGAGCCCATTCAGATTGGATCCGAGTGTAAAATGGATGTGGACTCCTAGTGGGCTCAAGTGTTGAGCCCATCTCAGAGGTCTATATAAAGGGGAGTGGGCACAACACTTAGGGTTAATCAAAATGGAACCCGGGTTAGCCACCGCCACTGCCCATGCCCATGCCGTGCGACCGGACCTAGCAGTCCGCCGCCCGACCACTACTAGAAAAAGGGCTATAGATGGGATTGACACTAATGGCGCACCAGACTAGCGGTGCGCCATTAGTATATACTAATGGCGCACCACCTTCTGATACGCCATTAGAGTTGAAACTACTAATGGCGCACCTAGCCCAGGGTGCGCCATTAGTATCAAAAAAAAATTAACTAGTGCGCCTGTCCAAACATACTAATGGCGCATCCAGACACAGTGCGCCATTACTAGTTGTAACTAGTAATGGCACACCTGCCGGAAAGTGCGCCACTAATGTTATTTTTTTATTATATTTTTTATTCCCTTTTTTGCAAAACTACTAATGGCGCACTGGCGCACTATGGGACAGTGCGCCATTAGTATTTTTTTTTTGCAAAACTACTAATGGCGCACCATCAGAAGGTGCGCCATTAGTAACCTGGATTACTAATGGCGCATTTAGAGTTGGTGCGCCATTAGTAAGTGGGCAGCAACAAGATATTTTGGACAGCCTCTCCTACCCACACTCACTTTCTCCCCACTTCATTCTCTCCACCTCCTCCTTGTCTCGGGTGCCTCCTCTTTTTCACCTCATTTCCACCATAGATTCATTCAATTTAAGTGGTTAAATTACCTTGTTTTGATATGTAAGTAAGGGGGGAAGCTATATTTATGTTGTTCTCCCTACAACAATGTGCACATGCACTTTTTATGGCCTAACTAGATCTATGTATGTTCCTGGTGTTGCATATGTTTGTGGTGTTGCATATGTGTTTGTGTTTGGAGGTCTACCGGTATTTGAAATGCGATAGTTGCCAATATTTTGCCGGAATGTTGATTCATTTCCGTTTCGGCGAGAATTTTGGCATTAAGCATTCTTTTTGGTCCTATTTTTAGGGAAAGTCATGCCAAATTTTTTCTTGGTTCTAAAATATCGTTTTGCTCTACCCCGTAGGCGACCATGGTCCGCATGATGATCGAAGGCATCGTGAATAGGTTTTTGAGGTCCGCGAAGGCCGAGATGCTTCAAAAGAATGAGACGGAGATAAGATGTCCGTGTCGAAGATGCAAGCTGAAGAGCCTTATTGCGGACCCGGAATCCGGGCAGGTGCGGGACCACCTGCTCTTGCGTGGTTTCATGGATGGCTATTGATGGCAAGGTGATGAAGATGACTACGAAGTCGTCCATGGGGGCTGGGCAAGAAATGAGGAAGGGCAGCAAGACAACCACCGCGGCTTGGGCGGGCGAGAAGACGAAGAATCTCCAGGAGATGATCACGACGGTGATGCTGTACATAGTCATCATGTAGAAGATGCAGGACATGATGATGAGGAAGATGCCGGAGCAGACGACATGCATGATCATGAAGATGATGATGCCGGCGGAGCAGACGACGTTGGACCATCGATGGGCTGGGTGCAGGACCCTCATATTCAAGAGCTGCTTCTCAAGCAGACGGATAATGCAAGAGTTGCCGCCCGAGAGAAAGCCAAGATGGATCAACTTGAGTTAGACGCGGTTACTCCATTGTATGAAGGATGCAGGCCCGAGGATACCCGCCTGAAAGTAACGCTCATGGCTCTGGAGATGAAGGTAAAACACAAAATGACTGACGCATGCTTCGACGAGAACATGTCATTCTGGCACGAACGTCTTCCCAAGGGGAACAAGTGCCCGACCAGTTTGGAGGAGGCGAAGAAAATCGTGTGTCCTCTGGATTTACCGCACGTGAAATACCATGTGTGCATGAACAATTGCATCATTTATCGGGACGAGCACGCGGAGTCTACCATATGTCTGGTGTGCGGCGTCACTCGATACAAGAAGAGGAAGAAAGCTCCTCGAAAAGTGGTGTGGTACTTTCCGATCACTCCTCGTCTGCAGCGGTATTTCGCGGACCCTAAGGTAGCAAAGCTCCTGCGTTGGCACGCGGATAGGGAGGAAAAGAAGCGAGAAGATGACGCAAATGATCCGGAGATAGATAAAAAGACAAGATGCTGAGTCACCCTAAGGATGCGAGCCAGTGGCAAGCGTTGAACTTCGAAGACCCAGAATTTGGGAACGATCCAAGGAACATCGTGCTGGGCGCGAGCACCGATGGAGTCAATCCGTTTGGCAGCCAGAGAAGCACACATAGCAACTGGCCTGTGTTTGTGTGGATGTACAACCTTCCCCCTGGTTGTGCATGAAGAGGAAGTACATTCACATGAGTATGCTAATTGAAGGACCGAAACAACTAGGGAACGACATCAATCTGTATCTGGGGCTGCTGAAAGAGGAGCTTGACACGCTGTGGAAAACGCCAGCCAATACGTGGGACGCCGCAGAGAAAGAATATTTCCCTATGAGAGCCGCGCTGCTCACGACGGTGCATGACTATCTCGGTTACAGATATGTCACGGGGCAGGTGGTCCACGGATTTTATGGATGCGTCAGGTGCATGGATGACACAACGTATCGCCAGCTAGATAGAGATCCCGGGTCTTCGAAAACCGTGTTCATGGGACATCAAAGGTGGCTTCACGACGATGACCCGTGGAGAAAACGCAAGGATTTGTTCGATGGTGAAACCGAACCCCGAGGACGCCCGCGTACGAGGAGCGGTGAGGAAATAGACGAGCTGTTGAAAAATTGGAAAGACTGCCCACTGCCGGGAAAGAAGCAAAAGGCGCCAGAGCCGGGAAAGAAGCGAAAGGCGCCAGAGCCGCTGCTGAAGGTATGGAAAACGAGGTCTGTTTTCTGGGACTTGCCGTACTGGAAGATCCACCGTGTGCCTCACAGCCTTGATGTCATGCATATCACGAAGAACGTGTGCGAGAGTCTGCTTGGTACCCTGCTCAACATGCCAGAGAGGACCAAAGATGGACCGAAAGCAAGGGCAGACTTGAAATCAATGGGCATCAGGCAGGAGCTTCACGCTATATATGATGATCATGATGATGATGATGATGATGATGAGGCGAAGCAGGACACGGAAAGTCGTCGCAAAGGCAAAAAGGCCAAGAAGACCGGAAATGACTACCCTCCCGTGTGCTTCACTCTAAGTCAGTAGGAGATCAAGAAGTTTTTCACCTGCCTCGTAGGAGTAAAACTTCCTTACGGTTACGCGGGGAAGATAAGCAGATACCTAGACCCAGCGAAGCTGAAGTTCAGCGGGATGAAGTCTCACGACTGTCACGTGCTGATGACGCAGATACTTCCAGTTGCAATCCGTGGGATCATGGACGCGCACGTCCGTGAAACCCTATTTGGCCTATGCAACTTTTTCGACGTCATCTCTCGGAAGCCTATTGGCGTGAGGCAACTCAGAAGGCTACAGGAAGAGATCGTGGTGATACTATGCGAGCTTGAGATGTACTTCCCGCCCGCATTCTTTGACGTTATGGTGCATCTGCTGGTCCATATCATGGACGATATCATCCAACTCGGGCCGACGTTCCTGCACAGCATGATGCCGTTCGAAAGGATGAATGGTGTCATCAAAGGATACGTTCGCAACATGTCACGTCCAGAGGGAAGCATAGCCAGGGGCTTTCTGACCGAAGAGTGCATCTCCTACTACACGAATTATCTAGGCATCGAGAACCCCGTTGGTCTACCCATCAACAGGCACCTCGGCAGGCTCGCTAGAGGGGTTCACCGTGAGGGTCGTCGCGAAATGCATGTCGACTTCGAGGGTCGACTCGCCGACTTTGAAAGAGCAAACCTAGTTGCGCTACAACACATAGACGTGGTCGATCCTTGGGTGGTACAGCACAAAACCTTTATTAAGAAGATGTACAATGACCGAGGCCAACAGAGGACGGACGGAGATATACTCAAAGAGCACAACTCATGTTTCACGCATTGGTTCAAGCAGAAGCTTCTGTCGTACCCTTTACATGAGGATTCTTCCGCGGAAGAACAACTCATATTCGCCTTGTCACAGGGTGCCGAGCACAACCTGATGACCTATGAGGCATACGATATCAACGGCTACACATTCTACACCAAGGCCAAGGACATGAAGAGCGATGGTTATCAGAACTCCGGGGTAACGATGGAATCCTACACCGGTAACGACAAGGACAGATACTACGGAAGGATCAAGGAGATCTGGGAGCTGAGCTACGCTGGAGAGAAGGTCCCGATGTTCCGTGTCTGATGGGCCAAGAGCGTCCTAAAAGAAGACCGGTATTTCACCACCATGGTTATACCCGAAGCCAAATCCAAGACCGCGAGCGCAAACGTCACCACGAAAAATGAGCCATGGGTATTGGCTTCCCAAGTGGACCAATGCTTCTTCATTACTGACCCGTCAAAGCCCAGTCGTGTTGTCGTGAGGAGAGGCAAAAGGAAGATCATCGGAATGGATGGAGTAGCCAATGAGCAAGACTTCGAAGAGTACGGCGACCCGAGGATCGAACATGACGACGATGATGAAGTAGCAGCATACACCACAAGAAGAAGCAGGACCACCCTACCTAAAGGACGTCCATTCCACAGAAGAACTCCATTTGCGAAAAAGAAGGGCAAGAAGATTGTGAACAGATAGCTAGCTAAGATCGATTGTATTTAAATCGTAGCCTTCATTTCTCGATTGTATTTCATGGGCACTTTTTGAACTATCATGAATATTTTTAAATTTCATGGACATTCGATCTCGATCCCCTCCATCTCGGTCGCTATCCCACCTCGCTAGATCCGGTCCCCCTCGCTGTCGAGCACCCCTCGGTCCACCGGCCGCCGCTGCCGACCCCCCTCACTCCGCGCACCCTCTCCCGCTCCACCGGCATTACTGTTTGATGATATTTTTTAAAAAATTATTACTGTCTTATAAAAAAATATTACTGTTATGATTTAAACAAGTTTGAACATATTTAAACACAAATAAGTATCAAACAACATTTTAAATGCATAAAAAAATTGTGGAGCATGGGAATCAAACCCAGGACCTCCTGGTGTGAGAACTGGCTGCTGACCAGTCGAGCTAGTAGAGGGGACTTGGTGTGGATCAGGTCAGGTGGAAGATAACCTGTTGGCTCGAGCAGAAATAAAAAAAAATACTAATGGCGCACCACGGTGAGGTGTGCCATTAGTATGGATGTACTTATGGCGCACCGAGGGGTGGTGCGCCATTAGTATTGTGCCATTGCTATAAGAAAAAAACTACTAATGGCGCATCAGGGTGAGGTGCGCCATTAGTATTGTGCCATCCATATTTCCTCCCCGGCCCCTCCCTATCCCCTCTCTCTCCCTCGCCCTCGCCCTCGATCCCCTTCCCCTCTCCTCTCCCGACGCCGATGCCCCGCCGCCTCGACGCCGCCCCGACGCCGCGACGCCGCCCCGTCGTCCTCGTCTCCTCCCAAACGCGATCTGGATCAGGGCGCCTTGCCCCTGCGCCCATCGCCCCGCCGCCCTCGTCGCCGGCGGCCCGGACGCCGCCCCGTCCACACCACCGTCGCCGGAGCACCACCACCACCAGGACCTCGTCGCCTCCTCCCCAGCGTCGTCGTCGTCCCCGACATCCTCCCCGTGCCCCACTGCCCCCGTGAGCTTTCAAATTGGCTTGTATGTACATGATGATTTTCAAGGGACATGTAGCCTAGTTACAAATTGGTGCTTACAATACATGCTTGTATGTTCATCGACTGCTCAGGAATCAGTTGCAGTTACCTTGTGTGATGTTATTTGGTCCTGCATTAAAGTACAAGGCTCCAAATTTGGCTTGTAGGTACATGCAGATTTTCAAGGGACATGTATTAGCTTATGTTGTTGTTTAAGGTGTGTGTGTCCTTATTTATTCAGAATCAATTGCAGTAGCCATCTATATGTATACCCATCATTTTCTATTTTTCTGGTAAACTAGTATTGGTACAAATGCATATGTTTCCCTGTGGAATACATGTTAGCCTGCATCAGGGAAAGTATCTGTAAAATCGACTGACTTGTGCACTTATGATTTGAATGTCCATGCACAAAATTGCAAGTTAGGGCATAAAACTGGGTCTATGCTTAACTGGAGTAAAACTCACATCTGGGGGACATGTTGCATTGTTGTTTATGTTGATTACATGCTTTTTGACCCCGTTGACTGTTTGAGGCAGAAAATTGAGTACTTTAATTTGAGTAGATGACAGGTTAATTTCAGATATGACACTGGTACTTCATGTTTGAGCAGTGAACATGACAGGTTAATTTCACATATGACACTGTTTGGACATTAATTTGAGTAGATGAACATTTTGTGGTTCTGCTAGGACTTGCTCCAGATTTTTTAACCCTAGGATTTCTTTTCTTTTAGTTCTTTTCTTACAGAAAATTTACTGGAAATTCAAAAACTTGGAGTAACCTATGGACTGTACTTTTGTGATCTCCTACTCCTGAGTTTTCATGTCACTTGTGCTATTGCCAAGCATTTTCATGTCACTTGTGCTTGCATACAGAGAACAACCTATGAAGCTGTATTTCTGAAATGTGGTGATGATCTTATCTGCAAGAATGAAAATGATGAGATATGTTTCTAAAATGTGGTGATGATCTTATCTTAGCTGTATTTCTGAACTGGTAGCTAAGTGTATTACTTGTGATGATGTTGCTGCTGTACTACTTGTGATGATGTTGCTGCTGTACTACTTGTGATGCTGCTGCTAGTTGTGATTTTGTCAAGTGATGCTGCTGCTACTTGTGATCTTCTAAAATGACCCCTTTCTCCTGAAACATTGATTAATTTCCGTTTCGATTAGGAAATGGGGCACTCCTAGGTCAAGAAAATTAGCAAAGGTCATGCCCAATTTTCTTGACCTAGAAGGTGCCCGATTCTCAACCGAAATAAAAATTAATTTGCTTTAGTGGTTGGATTAGTTTAGTATTTTTTTCACACACTCAGACACCCTTGCTTGCCATGTGTGTGAGAGAGATAGTGAGAGGAGACAAGAAGAAGGGGGTTAGGAAGATGTTGCCTGCTCATCAAAGCTAACCATCTCCCCCTTTTCACCCCTTTCCTTTGTCTTTTGTGGGTTGCAAGGAAGCTACTGTCTTAGCTATCTTAGCTTGTGCACAAATCCCAGTGTTACAATCTAGAAAATTAGCCTACAAAGATGAGGTCCCATGCTGGCTGTACCACTGCATCATGCAACAGTGCCTTCAAGATCCAAGGCAATATCACAAACATCATAGGCAATTTGACCAAACTCACAACCTTGTATCTTTGCAGCAACCAACTTTCTAGACACACCCCTCAACAACTAGGTTACCCTGAGAACGTGGACTTGGACCTTAGCAACAACACACTAACATGTTCTATCCCAAAACACCTAGGCAATATCACAAACATCTCTCAATTGTTCCTTGACAATAACCAACTTTTTGGCGACATTCCTCGAGAATTAGGTTATTTGGTCAACTTAGAGATCTTGTTCCTTGACAATAACCAACTTTTTGACCAAACTTTGTTCCTATTTATAGAGAAACATGGCTAACAACGATGAGGCCGGGGGTTCGGGCGGCAAGAAATTCTGGGAGCTGTCCCAGGAGATGGAGGAACAACCTCACTTGTATGAGGACGCCGCCTTCCCCACCGATCCTAAGACCACTGATGGTACTGCCGAGGATGACCCCACTGATGCCACCACTGATGGTGCCACCGAGGATGCCACCACTGATGATGGCGGCGCACGCACAGATGGCAGCCAACCGAAGAGGCAATGGAAGGACCGGCGCCGGACCGTACTCCGCACCCTCAAGGAGGAAGTTACTGAAGTGGACTCCGACGGGAATCCAACGGCGCCCGAACGAATAGTCAAGGGGTACTCGCTTTAGCTCGGGTGCATCCTCCGGAGCACCGTCTCGATCAACACCGAGAACCTGAGGCATCCTGACCGAGGGAATTTGCGCAACCTCCTCTTCACGAAGCTGCATGAACGATACAAGTTCCCCGCTGAATTTGAAAACACAAGCCTCAAAGGGAATAAAGTGAACAATGCTGCCCTCACGAAGATGAGCAAGGCCCTGTCTACTTGGAAAAGCAAAGTGAAGAGAATTATCGAGAAAGGTGAGAGTTATGAGAAGATCAAGGAGAAAAATCCTTCGATCACCGAAGATGACTACAACGACTTCAAGATCAATTGCTCGAGCACCGCAAACTCCGAATAAAGTAAATGGGGGAAATAAATGCGAGAGCTGAACTTAGGGGAACACACACTCGGTCCTGGCGGTTACAGAGTGGCGGAGCCTATATGGGACAAGGAGGAGGCGGACCGTGCCGAGCAAGGCCTACCGCCCCTCTTCGATAAATACGGTGACAAGCCGACCAGGAACTTTGTCAGGGAAATACGGGTAGGCCGATGCTACCGAGAAATATGCTCGATGCTGCAACCGGTGCTATGCGGAGTCTACATGACAGTGTTCTTTCTTTGGAGAAGCGGCGTCTTGGAGAGAAGGATGTGTCATACCCAGTTTTCGCGGCCAAGGTGCCAGAGGGCAAGGGCTTTGTGGATAACTCCATCGGGGGTACGATCGTCCTGCGGTTTGATGACATCCATGCTATGTTGAACCTTCATCCGCTGCACTACACCTTCGTTTGGCTATTTTCACTGAGTATGGAGATGCGAATCATTTGCGACAAGACCCCGGACATCATGATAGTCGACCCCTTCTACATGTGTGCCAAGATCTTGGGCAGCGCTGGGGACCGGCAAGTCGCGAGTTCTTACCTCGAAGGCGTCATTCTGGCAAACCAAGATAAGGATAACTTCCTCGTGCCTTACTTTCCCGAGTAAGTCCTCCCCTCAACCGCCCCGTAACATATGAATTCTTAGATTTCGATCGTTTTTCATTTAACATTCCGTGTTTTCTGCAGTGACACACATTGCACGCTCATCCTCCTAAGCCCCAAATATTCCATGGCCACGTATTTCGACCCGGACCGTCAGTCGAACGTAGACTACACAAATGTCAAGAAGGTTCTTGATGATGTTCTCCCCGGCTACGTCAAATCTGGAGGCACCTTCACCAAGCCTATTCGTAAGTATAGCAAGCACGTGTTCTCCCACAATACGATGTTCTGCTGCGTCAAGCAGCCGCCTGGCAGTCAGAAGGGTACCTACTACGCCATCCATCACATGCGGGCGATCGTACGGGACCATCATCAACTTCTGCTACCGAGTAGACTCAAAGATTGGGCCGCGAGCGTGTCGGCAATCCAGGACGCGGACATCAGACAAGAATTCTTTCGCATCCAGTCGGAGTTTGTGGAAATCATCCATCAAGATGTCCTTCGTACCGCGGGGCAGTTCTACCTCAGAAATCAACCGTCCAACAGTGACATCGACACAATCCTACAAATGGAGGCTGACAACGCCCGTTCTTTCATGACTCCCACGATAGACGGCGGCTTCATCCACGCTCCGGTCCCTTGAGTCGAGTCGAAAGCAGTGATGTTGTGTCTAGTTCTGAAACATCGATTGGCTCATGTTCTAATTAAACTTTAATGAACTTGTAGTATGTCTCTTTGGTTTCGAGAGTCGTTCAACTTAAGATGTAATCGATGCTATTAATGTCTTGCTTTTCTCTTCCGATCGTTCTATTGCATACTTATATATTGCTTATGTATTGTCTGTGAATTGGTACTAACGTTTCGTTTGGCTACTGCATAGCGATGCCGTGGTATGTCATGTACAAGGGTAAGTTTCCCGGAGTCTACGACGACTGGGAGGAGTGTCAGAGACAGGTTCACCGATTCAGCGGTAACAGTTACAAAGGGTATGCCACTAGGGCCGAGGCCGAATCTAGATATGCCCGCTATCTAGCGGGAGAGGGGAGGGAGCGTTGGAGGAACCGGATGAAGACGAGTTTCATCGTGATGATGCTCATCGTGATGACCGCAACTCTCTTCTATGTGATGGTAGTTTAGATGATCGATATCGACTTGTAATGTGAAGACAAACTCGCGGTCTCGAGACTTGTAATATAATGTTCTATCTTTGTTCGGTCTTTTCAATTCGGAGACTACTATGATGACTTGTATTCAGAGACTAAAATGATGAATTGTATTCAGAGACTAATCTTCTATTGTATTCGATGAATCTGTTGTTGATGTGTGCTGTCTATATTTTATCAAATTATACATTTTGTAACCTGTGCAAAAAACAGAAAATTAAAAAATAAAAAAAACCTAATATTCATACTAATGGCGCATCACATCATAGTGCGCCATTAGTATGCCAAAGGGTACTAATGGCGCATCACTAAACAGTGCACCATTAGTATGCCGAAGTTACTAATGGTGCATCTTGCTGTCGTGCGCCATTAGTATGCCAAAGCACCTGGGTATACATGGCCCCCTGGGAGGCATACTAATGGTGCACTGTTGTATATACTAATGGCGCATCTGGGGTGCGCCATTAGTATACCAGATACTAATGGCGCACCAGTGGTGCGCCATTAGTAAAATATACTAATGGTGTGCTACTAATGGCGCACCACTAATGCGTCATTAATGGCCAAATTAGGTGCGCCATTAGTAGGCCTTTTCCTAGTAGTGGACGCTGCTCCCCGTACGCGTGGATACCTTGGAGGCATCGCATCTGCGGTGCTTGGACGAACCGTTTGAGGGAACCACGAGGTGCCGTTTGTGGGAGATCACCGTTCACGGGTCTTCGCTGTTCGCGGGAGATCGGAAACGCGAGGAGGAGACGGCCCGGGAGATCGGCTACACACATCACCAACTCTATTTCCGCTGCGGTGACTGCGCTTCTAGTGCTAAACCCGATCCCGTGATCTATTTCCAGCAGCATGATCTTGGGTGCGCGGTAGAAAATTTTATTTGGCGCTAGAGTAGCGTACCGTGTGATCCAACAACAGCCACCATACCTACCTATTATGGCATTTCCATAGCCATTCCGAGATATAATGTCATGCAACTTTCTGCCGTTTCATTTATTATCACATGCTCCATCATTTTCATATTGCTTTGAATGATCATGTAGTTGGCATCGTATTTGTGGCAAAGCCACCGTTCATAATTCTTTCATACATGTCACTCATTAGTCATTGCACATCCCAGTACACCGCCAAAGGCATTCATATAGAGTCATATTTTGTTCTAAGTATCGAGTTGTAATTCTTGAGTTGTAAGTAAATAAAAGTGTGATGGTCATCATTATTAGATCATTGTCCCATGTGAGGAAAGGATGATGGAGACTATGATTCCCCCACAAGCCGGGATGAGACTCCGGACGAAAAATAAAAAAAAGGAGAAAAAAAGAGGCCATAAAAAGATAAAAGGCCCAAATAAAAAAACAAAAAAAAATAAAAAAAATGAGAGAAAAAGCGTGAAGGGGAAATGCTACTATCCTTTTACCACACTTGTGCTTCAAAGTAGCACCATGATCTTCATGATAGAGAGTCTCCTATGTTGTCACTTTTATATACTAGTGGGAAACTTCCATTATAGAACTTGGCTTGTATATTCCAATGATGGGCATCCTCAAAATGCCCTAGGTCTTCGTGAGCAAGCGAGTTGGATGCACACCCACTTAGTTTCTTTTTTGAGCTTTCATACACTTATAGCTCTAGTGCATCCGTTGCATGGCAGTCCCTACTCACTCACATTGATATCTATTGATGGGCATCTCCATAGCCCATTGATACGCCCAGTTGATGTGAGACTATCTTCTCCTTTTTGTCTTCTCCACAACCACCATTCTATTCCACCTATAGTGCCATGTCCATGGCTCACGCTCATGTATTGCGTGAAGATTGAAAAAGTTTGATAACATCAAAAGTATGAAACAATTGCTTGGCTTGTCATCGGGGTTGTTCGTAATTTAAATATTTTGTGTGATGAAGATAGAGCATAGCCAGACTATATGATTTTGTAGGGATAGCTTTCTCTGGCCATGTTATTTTGAGAAGACATGATTACTTTGTTAGTATGCTTGAAGTATTATTATGTTTATGTCAATATTAATCTTTTGTCCTGAATCTTTCAGATCTGAATATTCTTGCCACAATAAAGAAAATTACATGGATAAATATGTTAGGTAGCATTCCACATCAAAAATCCTATTTTTATCATTTACCTACTCGAGGACGAGCAGGAGTTAAGCTTGGGGATGCTTGATACGTCTCCAACGTATCTATAATTTTTTATTGTTCCATGCTATTATATTATCAACCTTGGATGTTTTATATGATATTTTATATGACTTTTGGGACTGACCTATTAACCTAGAGCCTAGTGCCAGTGCCAGTTTCTATTTTTTCGTTCTTTTTGAGTATCGTAGAAAAGGAAAACCAAACGGAGTCCAATTGACCTGAAATTTCATGGAGATCATTTTTGGACCAGAAGAAGCCCACGGAGTACTGGAGAAGGGCCAGAAGAGTCCCGAGGCCACCATGAGGGTGGGGGCGTGCCCCCTACCTCGTGGCCACCTCCGGGACCCTCCTGACTTGTTCCCGACTCCAACACCTCTTATATAACCCAAAACTTCCAGCAAGAAACCTAGATCGGGAGTTCCGCCGCCGCAAGCCTCTGTAGCCACCGAAAACCAATCTAGACCCGTTTCGGCACCCTACCGGAGGAGGGAATCCCTCTCCGGTGGCCATCTTCATCATCCCGGCGCTCTCCATGATGAGGAGGGAGTAGTTCTCCCTGGGGGCTGAGGGTATGTACCAGTAGCTATGTGTTTGATCTCTCTCTCTCTCTCTCTCTCTCTCTCTCTCTCTCGTGTTCTTGATTCGGCACGATCTTGATGTATCGCGAGCTTTGCTATTATAGTTGGATCTTATGATGTTCCTCCCCTCTACTGTCGTGTAATGGATTGAGTTATCCCTTTGAAATTATCTTATCGAATTGAGTCTTTAAGGATTTGAGAACACTTGATGTATGTCTTGCATGTGCTTATCTATGGTGAGAACGGGATATCACGTGATCCGCTTGATGTATGTTTTAGTGATTAACTTGCGAGTTCCGTGACCTCGTGAACTTATGCATAGGGGTTGGCACACGTTTTCGTCTTGACTCTCCGATAGAAACTTTGGGGCACTCTTTGAACTTCTTTGTGTTGGTTGAATAGATGAATCTGAGATTGTGTGATGCATATCGTATAATCATACCCACAGATACTTGAGGTGACATTGGAGTATCTTGGTGACATTAGGGTTTTGGTTGATTTGTGTCTTAAGGTGTTATTATATTAAGAACTCTATGATAGATCAAACGGAAAGAATAGCTTTGTGTTATTTTACTATGAACTCTTGAATAGATCGATCAGAAAGGATAACTTTGAGGTGGTTTCGTACCCTACCATAATCTCTTTGTTTGTTCTCCACTATTAGTGACTTTGGAGTGACTCTTTGTTGCATGTTGAGGGATTGTTATATGATCCAATTATGTTATTATTGTTGAGAGAACTTGCACTAGTGAAAGTATGAACCCTAGGCCTTGTTTCCTAGCTTTGCAATACTGTTTATGCTCACTTTTACCACTTGCTACCTTGCTGTTTTTATATTTTTAGATTACAAAAACCTATTTCTACCATCCATATTGCACTTGTATCATCATATCTTCGCCAAACTAGTGCACCTATACAATTTACCATTGTATTGGGTGTGTTGGGGACACAAGAGACTCTTTGTTATTTGGTTGCATGGTCGTTTGAGAGAGACCATCTTCATCCTGCGCCTCCCACAGATTGATAAACCTTAGGTCACCCACTTGAGGGAAATTTGCTACTGTCCTACAAACCTCTGCACTTGGAGGCCCAAAAACGTCTACAAGAATAAGGTTGTGTAGTAGACATCAGTCCCTCGAACGTAAGAAAATGCTCCTGCTCTCCCGGCGCCACCACGACAAGACCGCGTGCCGCCTGCAGCGGTGGCGCGCGGACATCAAGGGCAGGCTCTGCCTCTGCAGAGGGCCCTGGTGGCCACAGCAGGCTGCCGCACCTTCACCCCCGAGCTGCGCACCGTCGTTTGGCCAGGCAAGTTCAAGCCGGATCCGCCTCCGCGCTACGATGGCACCCTCAACCCCACGGACTTCCTGCAGCTCTACGAGTTGGGCATCGAGGCAGTCAACAACGATGGAAGGGTCATGGTGAACTTGTTTCCCATGATTCTCAAGGATGGTGCTCGCTCGTGGCTCCTGAACCTGCCCACGCGATCAATCTCCTCCTGGGGTGAGATGCGTGACCGCTTCATCGCCAACTTCCAGGGCACTCGCGACCGCCCTTCGGCCGCGGGTGACCTGCGCCTGATACGTCTTCGTCGTATGTACTTTTCCAAACACTTTTGCCCTTGTTTTGGACTCTAACTTGCATGATATGAATGGAACTAACCAGGACTGACGCTGTTTTCAGCAGAATTGCCATGGTGTTATTTTTGTGCAGAAATAAAAGTTCTCGGAATGACTTGAAAATCAACAAAGAATTATTTTGGAATATATAAAAAATACTGGAAGAAAGATCCACGTCAGGGGGGCCTCCACCTGTCCACGAGGGTGGGGCGTGCCTGCCCCCCTAGGCGCACCCCCTTCCTCGTGGGCCCCCTGAGGCTCCACCGACCTCAACCTTGACTCCATATATTCACTTTCGAGGAGAAAAAACCAGGGAGAAGGATTCATCACATTTTACGATACTGAGCCGCCGCCAAGCCCGAAACTCTCTCGGGAGGGCTGATCTGGAGTCCGTTCGGGGCTCCGAAGAGGGGAATCCGTCGCCATCGTCATCATCAACCTTCCTCCATCACCAATTTCATGATGCTCACTGCCGTGCGTGAGTAATTCCATCGTATGCTTGCTGGACGGTGATGGGTTGGATAAGATTTATCACGTAATCGAGTTAGTTTTGTTAGGGTTTGATCCCTAGTATCCACTATGTTCTGAGATTGATGTTGCTATGACTTTGCTATGCTTAATGCTTGTCACTAGGGCCCGAGTGCCATGATTTCAGATCTGAACCTATTATGTTTTCATCAACATATGAGAGTTCTTGATCTTATCTTGCAAGTCTATAGTCACCTACTATGTGTTATGATCCGGCAACCCCGAAGTGATAATAGTCGGGACCATTCCCGGTGATGACCGTAGTTTGAGGAGTTCATGTATTCACTATGTGTTAATGCTTTGGTCCGGTACTCTATTAAAAGGAGGCCTTAATATCCCTTAATTTCCAATAGAACCCCGCTGCCACGGGAGGGTAGGACAAAAGATGTCATGCAAGTTCTTTTCCATAAGCATGTATGACTATATTCGGAATACATGCCTACATTACATCGATGAATTGGAGCTAATTCAGTGTCACCCTAGGTTATGACTGTTACATGATGAACCACATCCGGCATAATTCTCCATCACCGATCCATTGCCTACGAGATTTCCATATATTGTTCTTCGCTTATTTACTTTTCCGTTGCTATTGTTATCATCACTACAAAACACAAAAAATATTACTTTTGCTACCATTACCTATTACCACCATTACCACTACTATCATATTACTTTGCTACTAAACACTTTGCTGCAGATATTAAGTTTCCAGGTGTGGTTGAATTGACAACTCAGCTGCTAATACTTGAGAATATTCTTTGGCTCCCCTTATGTCGAATCAATAAATTTGGGTTGAATACTCTACCCTCAAAAACTGTTGCGATCCCCTATACTTGTGGGTTATCAAGACTATTTTCTGGCGCCGTTGCCGGGGAGCATAGCTCTATTCTTTGAGTCACTTGGGATTTATATCTGCATATCACTATGAAGAACTTGAAAGACGCTAAAACAAAAATTTATCACTCAACTACGAGGGGAGGTAAGGAACTGCCATCTAGCTCTGCACTTGATTGACCTTTTGTTTTGAGTAAGCTTGTGACACCTAAACCTGCTTCTATTATTAATTCTGATATGTCGCTTGTTATTGATGATGCCACTTCTGCTATGCATGATACTTATGATGAAACTACTTCTATGCTTGATACTACTTTGCCACTTGGTGAATTTCTTGATGAACAACTTGCTAGGGCTAGAGAGAACGAAATCATTGAAACTGATAATATTGATGAATGTGATGATGAAGATTCTCCCCCTAGATATGAATTACCTGTTGTGCCTGAGGGCTATGTGATGGATGAAGAAACTGCTAGAGATTTTCTTGCTTGCAATGATAGGAGTGATCTTAAGAAATTATTAGCTAAGCTAAAACAAAAAAATCTGAATGCTAGAATGAAATATGATCCTGCTTATGCTACTTCACTTATCATTGTTACTGATAAGGATTATGAATTCTCTGTTGATCCAGAGATAATTACTTTAGTTGAATCTGATCCTTTCTATGGCTATGAATCTGAAACTGTTGTGGCACATCTTACTAAATTAAATGATATAGCCACCCTATTCACTAATGATGAGAAAACTCGCTATTATTATATCCTTAAATTATTTCCGTTCTCATTAAAGGGTGATGCTAAGATATGGTTTAATTCTCTTGATCCTGGTTGTGTGCATAGTCCCCAGGATATGATTTATTACTTCTCTGCTAAATATTTCCTCGCTCATAAGAAACAAGTTGCTTTAAGGGAAATATATAATTTTGTGCAAATTGAAGAAGAGAGTCTCCATCAAGCTTGGGGAGGCTTCTCCAATTACTTAATGCTTTGCCTGATCATCCTCTTAAGAAAAAATGAAATACTTGATATCTTTTATAATGGACTAACCGATGCTTCCAGAGACCACCTGGATAGTTGTGCTGGTTGTGTTTTTAGGGAAAGAACACTAGATGAAGCTGAAATTCTATTGAATAATAAATTGACTAATGAAAATAATTGGACACTTCCTGATCCAATTCCTGAACCAACTCCTAAGCCAACTCCGAAGAAAAGGTGTATTCTATTTCTCAGTCCTGAAGATATGCAAGAGGCAAAGAAATCTATGAAGGAAAAAGGTATTAAAGCTGAAGATGTTAAGAATTTACCTCCTATTGAAGAAATACATGGTCTTAAATTACCGCTTGTTGAAGAAATACATGGTTTTAATCCATCACCTATTGAAGACACACATGGTCTTGATAACCCGACACAGGTAGTAAAGGTAAAATCTCTCTATAGATATGATAAAGCTAAAATCCCATTTACTAGGTTTGCTAGCCCATGCTTGGATGAGTTTGATGACTTTATGGGTAAATAGGAAAACTTCAATGCTTATTTTGGTAGAGAATTAAAATGCAATGCTGATATGCTTGAACACTTGGGTGATTATATGGCTAATATTAAAGGTGAACTTAAACTTATTAGTAAACATGCTTCTATGGTTTCCACTCAAGTAGAACAAGTACTTAAAGCTCAGAATGATTTGCTCAATGAATTGAATAGTAAGAAAAATGATAATGTTGTTAGAGTTATGACTAGAGGTGGTAAAATGACTCAGGAACCTTTGTGTCCTGAGGGACATCCTAAGAGAATTGAGCAAGATTCTCAGAGAAATAATATTGATGCACCTAGTCCTTCTAAGAGGAAGAAAATGAAAAATGATAGGACTTTGCATGCTTCTAGTGAACCTGTTATTAACACACCTGAGAATCCCAATGATATTTCCATTTCTGATGCTGAAACACAATCTGGTAATGAACATGAACCTAGTAATAATGTTAATGATGATGTTCATGTTGATAATGATGTAGAGATTGAACATGCTGTTGATCTTGATAACCCACAATCAAAGAATCAATCTTATGATAAAAGAGACTTTGTTGCTAGGAAGCACAATAAAGAAAGAGAACCATGGGTTCAGAAACCCATGCCTTTTCCTCCCAAACCATCCAAGAAAAAGGATGATGAGGATTTTGAGCGCTTTGCTGAAATGATTAGACCTATCTTCTTGCATATTGATACGTCTTCGTGGTATCTATAATTTTTGATTGTTTCATGTCAATATTCTACAACTTTCATATACTTTTGGCAACTTTTTATACTATTTTTGGGACTAACATATTGATTCAGTGCCCAGTGCCAGTTCCTGTTTGTTGCATGTTTTTTGTTTCGCAGAAAATCCATATCAAACGGAGTCCAAAGGGGATAAAACGGACGGAGATTTTTTTGGAATATATGTGATTTTTAGGAAGTGAAATCAACGCGAGACGATGCTCGAGGGGCCCACGAGGCAGGGGGCGCACACCTGACCCTCATGGCCACCCCGTAAGGCAGTTGATGCCCTTCTTTCGCCGCAAGAAAGCTAATATCCGGATAGATATCGTGTTAAAATTTCAGCCTAATCGGAGTTACGGATCTCCGGGAATATAAGAAACGGTGAAAGGGTAGAATCTGAGAACGCAGAAACAGAGAGAGACAGAGAGACAGATCCAATCCCGGAGGGGCTCTCGCCCCTCCCACGCCATGGAGGACATGGACTAGAGGGGAAACCCTTCTCCCATCTAGGGAGGAGGTCAGGAAAGAAGAAGAAGGAGGGGGGCTCTCTCCCCCTCACTTCCGGTGTCACCAGAGTGCCACCGGGGGCCATCATCATCACCGCAATATTCACCAACGACTTCACCGCCATCATCACCAAATCTTCCCCCTCTATGCAGCGGTGTAACCTCTCTTTACGCGCTGTAATCTCTACTTAAACATGGTGCTCAACGCTATATATTATTTCCCAATGATGTATGGCTATCCTATGATGTTTGAGTAGATCCGTTTTGTCCTATGGGCTATTTGATGATCAAGATTGGTTTGAGTTGCATGTTTTATTATTGGTGTTGTCCTATGGTGCAATCCGTGTCGCGCAAGCATGAGGGATCCCCGTTGTAGGGTGTTGCAATACGTTCATGATTCGCTTATAGTGGGTTGCGTGAGTGACTGAAACACAAACCCGAGTAAGGGGGTTGTTCCATATGGGATAAAGAGGACTTGATACTTTAATGCTATGGTTGGGTTTTACCTTAATGATCTTTAGTAGTTGCGGATGCTTGCTAGAGTTCCAATCATAAGTGCATATGATCCAAGTAGAGAAAGTATGTTAGCTTATGCCTCTCCCTCGTATAAAATTGCAATAATGATTACCGGTCTAGTTATCGATTGCCTAGGGACAAATAACTTTCTCGAAACAAAAAGCTCTTTACTAAAACTAACTTAGTTGTGTCTTTATCTAAACATCCCCTACTTTTTATTTACTTGCTCTTTATATTCTTGCAAACCTATCCAAAAACACCTACAAAGTACTTCTAGTTTCATACTTGTTCTAGGTAAAGTGAACGTTAAGCATGCGTAGAATTGTATTGGTGGTCGATAGAACTTGAGGGAATATTTGTTCTACCTTTATCTCCTCATTGGGTTTGACACTCTTACTTATCGAAAACTGTTGTGATCCCCTATACTTGTGGGGTTTCACATATGCGTTTGACTGATATGCTCAAAATGAATCCTTATGCTAAGTATATGAAAGAAATTGTTACAAATAAAAGAAAGATACCAGAAGCTGAAATTTTCACCATGCTTGCTAATTATACTTTTAAGGGTGGAATACCAAAGAAACTTGGAGATCCCGGAGTACCAACTATACCATGCTCCATTAAAAGAAACTATGTTAAAACTGCTTTATGTGATCTTGGAGCCGGTGTTAGTGTTATGCCTCTCTCTTTATATCGTAGACTTGATTTGAACAAGTTGACACCTACTAAAATATCTTTGCAAATGGCTGATAAATCAATTGCTATACCTGTCGGTATTTGTGAGGATGTGCCTGTTTTGGTTGCAAACGTTACTATTTTAACGGAATTTGTTATTCTTGATATTCCCGAGGACGATAGTATGTCTATTATTCTTGGAAGACCCTTTTTGAATACTGCAAGTTCTGTTATTGATTGCACCAGAGGCAATGTCACTTTTCATGTTAATGGCAATGAGCATTCGGTACACTTTCCGAGGAAATAACCTCAAGTTCATAGTATAAACTCTATTGGAAAAATTCCATCGATTATTTTTATAGGTTTCGAATTTCCTCTTCCTACTGTCAAGAAGAAATATGATATTCTTATTGTTTGGGATGTGCATATCCCCGTTGAGGTAACCTAGTGTTATTCAAAAATTCTCCAGTTCCATGTTATTCGGATGAGTTTGTTAACAAGACCTGATCAACCTTGTTAGTGGATTCCTTTTGATGAGCATGAGATGGATGAATTTAGAAAACACAACACACTGTACCCTCTTTTTACTTTCTGTTATTTATATTAAATAAAGCAAAAATAATAATTTCTATCTGTTTTTTGAATTATCCATGCAATAAAAAATACCCCGAAAATAAAAGTTCTCCAAATGCCGTGAAATTTAAATATGATTTTTTTATGGATTATTTGAGAATATCTGGCACTAAGAACATAGCAGGGGGAGCAAGCACCTGGCCACGAGGGTGGAGGGCGCGCCCTACCCCCCTGGGCGCCCCCTGCCTTGTGGGCCCACGGTGGCTCCCCTCCACTTATTCCAGCTACCACACACTCCTTCCTCCCACAAACATCACTAACCAGCTCAAACCCGAGTCCAAGCTCATTTTGCTGCCATTTTCGATCTCCTTGCTCAAAGCACCACTCACAAAACTGCTTTGGGGGATTGTTCCTTGGTATGTGACTCCTCCAATGGTTTAATTAGTTTTTGTTCTAGTGCTTTATTCATTGCATATATTTGCTGCTTAGGTGACCCTGTCCTTGAGCTTGCATGTCAAATTTATATGGTCAAAAGTAGTTTTAATGCATGATATAGTCTCTAGGCACTTGTGGGAGTAGTTGCTATCAATTTTGTTGAGTTTGGTTCACTTTTATTTTGAAGTTACTAAAATTTCAGAAATTTTTCAGAGGAAAAAATATGTTTAGGAAAATGTAGCAAGGTGGTCCTTCAAGGAAGCAAGGACACAGGCTCGCAATACGCGATGCCGATGATGAACCACCGAGGGAAGCTCAGGTGCGGGCTTGTGAATGACCGTCATAGGACTTTATGGATCGAGCAGGAATCAAGGAAGAATTTAACGCGTATGTGTGTAATGCTGATCTTGAGAGCTTCGAGGCAGATAATTGCCGCCAATACCACTATCTCACTGATTCCTTTATGATAAGGTTTGAATTTTCATCATCACGTAATTCTCAAACTGTCCTATTTGATCTTTATGAAAATTCTTATACTATGTACTTAGAGGATTTTAACACTGCTTGCAAACTTCCACAATGGGGTAGTCCTAGTGAACCTCGCAAATCTGAATTTAGAGATTTTCTTGCTAGTATAGCCGTGGGGGAATCTAGAGATATAACACAAGCTACCATAGGGAGCATTCATTTTCCTGCCTTACATTATTTTGCTCTCTTCATAGGTAGGTGCATAAATGGTAAGGATGAAGCATGTCACATGTGTGTCCCTGACCTCATTGTTCTCAGGAGTGCTGTATTAGGAGATAAACATTATAATTTGGGAGCTATTGTTGCACGTAGGTTGCATAGTAATATATTTAATGGAGATTTCTTTGGTGGAATTTATGCAACCCGTCTAGCTAATTTTCTTGATATACATGTACGTGGGTATGATACTGAGTTGCCTCCTATTTTTTAGATTATGAGGCTATGGTTCGTCATCAGTTTGTTGAGAGGAACGATCAGTTCCTCCAGTACCAACTAATGTTTGACAGACGACGCACCTATCACGTCGCTCTCCCTGCTCCTACTTTCTTTGACTCACAGGAAAAAGGGAGATATGTTATAACCAGGGAGGAGGTGGACAAGTATAAGAGGAGGACGGAGATGGACCTCCTCCAAGTGGCAGCTCATGAGGCAATAGCTGCTGCATCACAGTACGACCCAAACTATTACTTTGGATATCCACCAGGCCAGCCATGGCCATAGACCAACTTAGGCCAAAAGCCTAAGCTTGGGGGAGTACATATTTCTCACCGACATTACATTCATGTTCACACACTCATTGCTAGTTGTCGGTGCTCATACTTTTTCATTGTATCATCCATGCTAGTTTATTTTCCTTTTTATGTTTCTTCTTGTGTGTTTAATAAACCTTAATAAAAATAAAAAAAGAGTTGTAGCCTTTAATTAGTTTACTTTCCATGCTTGTAGTAGTAATTAAAAAGAAAACCCAAAAAGATTTCTTGTTCTTCTTTTGCTTGTTGGGAGCTTTCTTTGGGGGTCAAGAGGAGAAGACCATAATTAAAATGTTAAAGTGGCTCTTATATGCATTATTGATTGATCTGACAAAGAGCCCATATTACCTTGTATTCTCTCTTGAATTGAATGCTTGCAGATTCCAGCTTAGTCCAATGCATGTGTACTATTATTATTATTCACATCATTCGGTCGTGCAAGTGAAAGGCAATAATGATGATTATATGATGAACTTATTGAGATGAGAAAAGCTAGTATGAACTCGACCTCTCTTGTTTTTGTAAATATGATTAGTTCATCGTTCCTGATTCAGACTATTATGAATAAACATGTTTGCAATGACAATTAGAGATTATAGTTCCTTATGCCATGCTTAATTAACTAGGAGCTTATAATGGTTTACCTTGCGTGCCAACATGCTATTAAAATGGTTGTGATGTGGTATGATAGGGTGGTATCCTCTTTTGAACGATTGGTGTGGCTTGACTTGGCACATGTTCATGCATGTAGTTGAAACAAAATCAACATAGCCTATACAATATTTATGCTCATGGTGCATTATATACTACTCATTCTTGCATTCGGTGTTGATTAATTTTAATGCATGTTCATGACTGTTGTCGCTCTCTATCTAGTCGCTTCCCAGTCTTTTGCTAGCCTTCACCTGTACTAAGCGGGAATACTGCTTGTGCATCCAATTCCATAAACCCCAAAGTTATTCCATATGAGTCCACCATACCTACCTATATACGGTATCTACCTGCCATTCCAAGTAAATTTGTATGTGTCAAACTCTAAACCTTCAAATAAACATTCTGTTTTCTATGCTCGAATAGCTCATGTATCAACTAGGGTTGTCCGTATCTTCCATGTTAGGCAGGTTATTCTCAAGAGGAGTGGACTCCGCTCCTCACTCACGAGAAAATGGCTGGTCACCGGGATGCCCAGTCCCATGCTTTATGCAAATCAAATCAAAATAATTGCAAACAAAACTCCCCCGGGACTCTTGTTAGTTGGAGGCACTCGTTGTTTCGAGAAAGCCATGGATTGATGCTTGTTGGTGGAGGGGGAGTATAAACTTTACCATTATGTTTGGGAACCGCCTATAATGTGTGTAGCATGGAAGATATCGCCATCTCTTGGTTGTTATGTTGACAATGAAAGTATGCCGCTCAAAATATTATTCATATCTATTTCAAAACCAAGCTCTAGCACCTCTACAAATCCCTGCTTCCCTCTGCGAAGGGCCTATCCATTTACTTTTATGTTGAGTCATCATCCTCTTATTAAAAAGCACCAGTTGGAGAGCACTGCTGTCATTTGCATCCATTATTGTTAGTTTACATTGAGTATGACTTGACTGGATCTCTTTTACCATGAATTACAATGTCTAGTCGGTCCTTGATATTTAAAGGTGCTCTGCATTTATGTTTTGCGGTCTCAGAAAGGGCTAGCGAGATACCATCTCGTTATATCATATCATGTTTGTTTTGAGAAAGTGTTGTCATCTGAGATTTATTATTATTGCTCGCTAGTTGATTATGCCATTGATATGAGTAAACATGAGACCCAATTGTTATTGTGAATATGGTTAGTTCATAATCTTTGCTGAAAACTTGAATGTTGGCTTTGCATATTTACAACAACAAGAGCAAATATAGTTTGTAAAAGTTTTTCTTTATCACTTTTAGTTTATCAACTGAATTGCTTGAGGACAAGCAAAGGTTTAATCTTGGGGGAGTTGATACATGTCCGTCATATCTTCTTTTCCAAACACTTTTGCCCTTGTTTTGAACTCTAACTTGCATGTCCGTCGTATCTTGCAAGTCTATAGTCACCTACTATGTGTTATGATCCGGCAACCCCGAAGTGACAATAGTCGGGACCACTCCCGGTGATGACCGTAGTTTGGGGAGTTCATGTATTCACTATGTGTTAATGCTTTGGTCTGATAGTCTATTAAAAGGAGGCCTTAATATCCCTTAGTTTCCAATAGGACCCCGCTGCCACGGGAGGGTAGGACAAAAGATGTCATGCAAGTTCTTTTCCATAAGCACGTATGACTATATTCGGAATACATGCCTACATTACATTGATGAATTGGAGCTAGTTCTGTGTCACCCTAAGTTATGACTGTTACATGATGAACCGCATCTGGCATAATTCTCCATCACCAATCCATTTCCTACGAGCTTTCCATATATTGTTCTTCACTTATTTACTTTTCCGTTGCTATTGTTATCATCACTACAAAACACCAAAAATATTACTTTTGCTACCGTTACCTTTTACCACCATTACCACTACTATCATATTACTTTGCTACTAAACACTTTTCAGCAGATATTAAGTTTCCAGGTGTGGTTGAGTTGACAACTCAGCTGCTAATACTTGAGAATATTCTTTGGCTCCCCTTGTGTCGAATCAATAAATTTGGGTTGAATACTCTACCCTCGAAAACTGTTGCGATCCCCTATACTTGTGGGTTATCAGTGAAGTATCAATTAACAGCCGGGAGAGACCCTGCAGAAGTACATCCAACACTTCAACAGCGTTCGCCTCAAGATCCCCAAGGTGACGGACGAGGCCATCATCTCAGTGTTTTCCGATGGCGTCCACGACATCAAGATGAAGGAGGAGCTCGCCATCCATGAGGAGTTATGCATGACTCTGGAGCTGTTCAACATGGCGACCAGGTGTGCAAGAGCTGAGGAAGGGCGTCTCTCCCTCTTTGAGCTCCCTGCTGCCGACCTAGATGAGAAGAAAGCCAAGGTCAAGGACGTGAAGCACAAGGGAATAGCCTTGCTCGCGGCGGAGCCAGACACGAAGCGCGGCCGGGACCACCCCGAGTCATCCAAGAGTAGTCGTCCGTTCTGCGCCTTCCAAAAAGTACACGGCCACAACACCAACGACTGTCAAGAGCTTGGGGCCATCCGAGATGGACGCTTCGGTCGACGCCCCGAGCGCAACAACCGGGGCTACGGCCGAGGAGGAGGAAGAGGTGGAGGACGCTAGGATGACCGCGACCCCCGCCAGGAGTGGAGCGGCTGGCCTCGTGAGGACCACTGGCAGGAGCAGCCTTGTGAGGGCGCCTGGTGCGACCAGCCTCACGAGGACCGTCCTCAGGGCAATCCGGGCCTCCCTCTGCTGCCGCCACCAAGAAGGAATGACGACCACCATCCGGACGAGGGGGCTGGGGGCTTCTAGGAGCCACGCGCCATTGCTTGCATCTTGGGCGGTGCTCAGGCCCCAGATTCCCAGTGTATCTTCAAGCAGTTTGCTCGTGAGGTGAATGCGGCCCTCCCCAGGCTCGAGGCCACACGCCCGCTCAGGTGGTCCAAGTACGCCATCACCTTCAGCTCGGCGGACCAGCTCAAATGCACGGCAACCGCCGGTGTACTCCCGATGCTCTGTTCACCTATCATCAGCAATGTCCAAGCCACCAACACCCTCATCGACGGCGGCGCTGGGCTTAGAGTCCTGTCCGTCGAGACGTTAGATAGCCTCCAAATGCCCTATGATCAGCTACAGCCTACCAAGCCCTTTTCAGGAGTGACCGACGGCTCCACCACCCCGATAGGGCAAGTTCGTCTCCCTATCACCTTCGGCCAGCGCGACAAGTACCGCACCGAGCTCATCGACTTCGATGTCGCCCACATCCGTCTGCCATACAATGCCATCCTTGGGTACCCAGCATTAGCCAAGTTCATGGCAGTGACCCACCATGGCTACAACGTCCTCAAGACGCCAGGAAGCGGCGGAATCATCACAGTCCCTTGCGAAGAAAGAGATGCGGTGCGCTCCCTCGAGCGCGCCTTCCAAGCCACAGCAATCGAAGACCTTGACAGCGAAGGCACACAGTACCCTTGTGAGGCCATCCCCAAGAAGAAGAAGCAACTACTCCGCACAGGGCCTCAGGAGAGCGACGCCTACAGCGGTGCCACCTCAGGATCAGCGCCCGCACCTGGGGTGCCTCCCTCCCTCGAATAGGAAGGCGCGCCCGGCGCCCTCCTCGGGCGAGGCTCGGGGGCTCTCTTCTAGAGGGCCTCGGACCTGGCCAACATCACGAGGGAGGCTCTCGGGAACCACGTGGAGGCATGATTTGCGTCACGTTTCCCTCAGGAGGGCGCCAGGCGAGGAGCGCCCAATGCTCAGGAGTTCATCGTCAAGGCCACCCAGGAACTTCAAGAAGCAAGGGCTATGCACGGCGACCGCCGCCTACCTAGTGCAGCTCCCCATCCAGGCAAGGATGGCGGGCTGCGCATCTACATCGACATCCCAGGGCTCAATAGGGCCGCATCTCAGGAGTGCTTCTGGCCTTCGCGCGTTGGGCAGTGCGAGGGTCCACCTCACAGCTATGTTTGCATGCCGTTTGGCCTGCCGAGCATGGCAGCCTCATTCCAGCGCAACCTATAGAGCATCCTCGCAACTCAGGAGGCCAGGCATCACGCAGTCCTGATGGAGATGGAGACGGTTCTCAAGGAACCACCTGAGCCTCTAGAGCCTCCCGAGGCTCGGGGTCTTGGCGGCTCATGAGGAGTGACTTCTTCAGCGCACACCTTTAGCTACCTCAACACTCCTTCTACAACGAAACCAGGTGACATTTTCCAATTTTATTCAGCTGGGAGCGCCCCTCGGGCTGCATTATTCCCAGGTCGCATGGGCCTGTCCCTGAGGCATGTATCATTTTTGCATCTTTAGCTTACTTTACTGGGAGTGCCCCTTGGGCTGCATCATCCCCAGGCCGCTTGGGTCCGTCCCGATGGCATGTATCATTCTCACATCCATCTAAGCTAGCTGGTTCCCATGCATGAGTTATTTATAGTCACCCCTTGCTTGATTTTCACTCACCACGGCCGCCCGCTACGCCGATCGGCCCCTTGATCATCCCGCAATGGGGGATGCCCATGCTGGCACGGCGCTTGTGCTCGGGTCCGTCCCTGCAATGCTGACAAATCTGAGCGGTCGAGCTCTGGCTCACCAGACCCACAGTGCCTTCATCTTCTTGCGGAACGACCAGAGGCACACCGGCAAGCGTGGTTGCGATTTGTGCCCTTCTTCGCGCTAACCTGCAGGAACCTCCCGAGGACGATAGCAGGCGGTACCGCGGGCTCCCTCTTTTCCCATGCAATTCGCTTGCACGTTAAAGGGGGGCTCCTGAGCATCGCGACTCAGGAGCTCTTACTAGCCCTCCAGCCCTCACCCCCTGGCCTTGACCACGGCATCGCGACCTGGCATGCCAGCGCTGGCTGAGCTTGCTCGAGGGCCGGGATCCGAGGACGTAGAACACACGGAAGAGCGTCGGAAAGAAGGGGAGACTCACACGGGCCTAACCTGGCTACGTTATGGCCGTCGACGCACGAGTCTAGCGCTGCACAAGGAATCAACGCTGGACTGCCAAGATAAGTTTCGCACCCGGGTCAGCCAAGCGCTACGACATAAGATTCCCACCTCTTGTAGCCCTATTGTGGCGACGTCGCCTCCCTTTCCCACCTTTAGGTAGCTACTTGCACGCTAAAGGGGACCTCTTGAAAACCACGCCTCAGGAGCTCTAACTGGACCTTGGGCCGCTCACCTCCTGGCCTTGATCACGACATCGCGACCTGGCATACCAATGATGGTTGCAGCCTGCCAGGGGACTAGGACCTATCGGCATATGTAGGATCGAAAGTATGTCTAGAGGGGGGGTGGGTGATTAGACTACTTGACCAAATAAAAATCTAGCCTTTTCCTAATTTTAATTCTTGGCAGATTTTAGCAACTTAGCACAAGTCAAGCAAACAACCTACACATGCAATTGTAAGAGTATAGCAGCGGAATGTAAAACAATTGCATATGAAGGTAAAGAGAGGAGTTTGGAGGGAGCAAACATAATGTAGACACAGAGATTTTTGGCGTGGTTCCGATAGATGGTGCTATCGTACATCCACGTTGATGGAGACTTCAACCCACGAAGGGTAACGGTTGCGCGAGTCCACGGAGGGCTCCACCCACGAAGGGTGCATGAAGAAGCAACCTTGTCTATCCCACCATGGCCATCACCCACGCAGGACTTGCCTCACTAGGGTAGATCTTCAAGAAGTAGGCGATCTCCTTGCCTGTACAAACTCCTTGGTTCAACTCCACAATCTTGATGGGGGCTCCCAAGTGACACCTAATCAATCTAGGAGACACCACTCTACAAGAGGTAACAAATGGTGTGTTGATGATGAACTCCTTGCTCTTGTGCTTCAAATGATAGTCTCCCCAACACTCAACTCTCTCTCATAGGATAGGATTTGGTGGAAAGATGATTTGAGTGGAAAGCAACTTGGGGAAGGCTAGAGATCAAAATTTATGTGGTTGGAATGAAGTATCTTGACCTCAACACAAGTGTAGGTGGTTCTCTCTCAGAAAATGTATGTTGGAAGTGTAGGCATGTTCTGATGGCTCTCTCCACGAATGAAGAGTGGGTGGAGGGGTATATATAGCCTCCACACAAAATCTAACCGTTACACACAAATCACTAAACTCGGTGGGACCAAATCATACAACTCGGTCAAACCGATTTAGTTCATAATGTGACCGTTAGGGTTTTCGGTGCGACCAACATGTCAACTCGGTGGGACTGATATCATTAGGGTTACATAATGCAATCTTGGTGAGACTGATTACACAAACTCGCTGAGACCGATTTTGGTAATAGACTAACCAGACAGCAGTCAGGCAATCTCGGTGGGACCGATTCACTCTCGTGGTAGAACCGAAATGTTACGAAAGGGAAACAAATAGTTTGCATTGCAATCTCGGTGGGACCGATCGCTCATCTCGGTTGGACCGAAACGTTACGAAGGAAAACAAAGAGATTACAATCCCATCTCGGTGAGACCCCTATCGGTGGGACCGAAAATACTAGGGTTTGTGGCCGTGGGTATGTCAAATGAACTCGGTGGCGCCGAATAGATCAAATCGGTGGGGCCGAGTTTGACTTTTGGTTTGGGATGTATTTGGATATGAGAAAGTGGTTGAGGGTTGTGGAGCATATCACTATGCACTTTGAGCAAGACCTCATTAAGCAACACCTCATCCCCTCTTAATAGTATTGGCTTTTGCTATGGACTCAATGTGATCTTTGATCACTAAAAATGAAATGTAGAGTCTTGTGCTTTGAGCTTGAGCCAATTATTTTGTCCTTAGCATTTTGAGGGGTCCACTTTCTAATCCATGCCATGCCAATCATTGAGCTTTTCCTGAAATATTTATGTTCAAGTAGCATTAGCTCAATGAGCTATATGTTGTTAGGAATTACCAAAACCACCAAGTGATAGTTGCACTTTTAATCTCCCCCTTTTTGGTAATTGATGACAACATATAGATCAAAGCTTCGACAAATGATTATAAGATTTAAAAACATCGTCGCTTTGAGAAGTATGTGGTAAGCAAGAGCTCCCCCTAAATTTGTGCATTATTTAAAATTTGTTTTTGAATGCAAATGCACAATCGATTAGGATCATGGGTTACTCTTCCATGTCACATACATCTTGGTGGAGCGCTCAAAATGATAGAAATTAAAAGCACGCACTCATCACCAAGCAAGTGAATGATCATATATGGAATATAAAGGATAGCATCATTCAACCAAACATTAATGTAGCATATGATCAACCACATGATCATATAAGTATCTCACAAGGACATAAGGTATCTCACACAAGCACACAATAAAATTAGTTCAACCAAAATATCAAGAGAGATAAAAAAACAAGACACTCTCTCTCGAAGCCTATGATCTATACATTTTTCTCCCCCTTTGGCAACAAGTTACCAAAAAGTTTGAAAATGCATAGTGTTATACGTCTCTCAGGCTTGGTCTTCGGGAGGAGGTGTGGATAGAACTCCAAGGACGAAGGCTTCCGATGAAGTAGTTGGAGCTGCTGGAGTGGGTGCTGGAGGTGGCACTAGAGTTGTAGCTGCTGGTGCTGACACTGAAGCTCTAGAATCTGAGACTAGCACTGCAGCAGACCTTGGACCTCGTGGCACACGCTTGAAAGCATCAATGGTTGCTTTTCCTCTCCTCTGCTTCATCCTGAAGCTGCTCAACTATAGTCTGAATCTTAGTCACCTTCAGATCAAGATCATAGAATTTTGTTTCCACAATCCTCTCTGGGTCGTCCCGATTCTGAGTCAGGGTGGCCAATCCCTTCTCAATCCTCAGTGTAGCTTGAATCAGATATCCAAGATGATCTTTCTTGCTCTTCAGGAATACTTGAGATGCCTCTTTAGCAGTTGGCATCCTTGCAGCTTTCGCTGCCATCGCCTTCTCTCTCTTCTCATGTGCTTGCACAGATGATGGATATTCATCAGTCATCACGACAGTATTGTCTTCAAAATCAGGATATATGGGTAGATGCACCTTGTCTAGCAAATAAGTTCTTGTGCCCATCTTAGAGTTGACGAGCTCCTGAATGTGTGGAGCATAACCACAACTTCTCTTCTTGTCAGCAACAGTCATCTTGATTGTTTCTACCATTAGGCTCATAACCTTGAACTTCTGAGGGACATCAAATAGTTGGAGCAGATTGATATAATTCCCTCTGATCATCTTGTGATCTCCTGACTTGGGTAGCAGAGTGTGCCTCAAGATCCAGTTGATCGTAGGCAGACCAGACAATAAGAAATGCACAGATCCAAGCTTGTGAGTTTCCAAAGCCTTGTCGGGGATCTCCTTGTACATGTTTGCCATGGAGTTGTGGTCTTTCTTCTTCTTGGCATATACATCCAAGTCATCTTCATGCTCTGCAGGGGCATTGATCAGCTTAGCCCATTCATCAACTATGGACCGGTACCTGGTACCCTCAGACATCCAAACTATCCTCCCATCTGGATAGAAGTGGGAAGTGGAGTAGAAATGCATGATCAAATCATCATTCCACTTGGTGAGCTTTTGTCCAACGAATTCATCAACTCCACATGCCTTAAAGCTATCATACACTCTAGGGAAGTGATCTTCATTTTCCGGGATGAACTCCCAGTCCACCCATTTCATGTCACACACTATGGGATTCTTGTCAAGCAGAATGGTTTCATAGAAATCTTGTTGTTCCTTTGTATGGAACCTATAATCCACAGCAGTTCTCCTCCTAACAGCATATGGGTCAGACTGTCTCCATAACCTCAATTCTGCATCTTTCTTGATGTGCATGTCCTCAGCGACTAGATGAGCATCATTATGGTCAGGAATTTTAGGCTTCAACTTCCGCAAAACATGGGATTCATCATCCTCTTCTTTAGCTTCAAGCACTGGGGCCTTGTTCTTTTCCTCAGCAGGTATACTCCTGATGTTTCTCTTGGTCTTTGGGGGTTTCTGAGCTTGAGCTTTGGGAGCAGACTTGGGCTTAGATGTTGCATCCCCTGATTTAATTGCATCTCCCTTGAGCTTCTAAGCCTTAGGAGCTGGTGCAACATCCTCTTCCTATTCCTCTTCTTCTGAATCTCTCATAATGGAGGATCTACCAAGCACTCTGGTAGTGGTCTTCTTGACCCTTTCCTTCCTTTTCTTTCCTTCTCCAACTGCCTCTTCAGTTGGCTTGGAAGTTTCAATAGTTGTGGGCCTTTGACATGGGACTCCTGTTTGCTGGAGCCTTCTTGTGCATCCCTGGCTTTGTTGTAGCAGCTGAGCCATACTCTTTCTTCAGCACCTTTTTCTTGGAGCTGACTTCTTCCTCAACAGCCACATAATCCTCATCCTCAAAATCTGAGGTCTTCTTCTTCCTTGTTCTGGTGGCTGCCCTGGGCAAGTTGCTTGGTGTGCTCCTGCTACCCTCATCAGAAGTGCTAGAGGGACTAGTGCCCTCACTCAAATGAACCTACTCCTCAGACTTGTTCTGGCTGTCACTTTGATCAGACATCTTGCAGGCAAACTGTCAACAGACCCTGTGAATAGATTGTAGATGGGGTAGAGTAGATGAGCATCACAAAGTGCAGAATTTTTGCAAAACAGATGACTTGAAAACCTAGTTTTAGTTCTTCACAGAAAGCATTTCGGATCTATCGATTTGTAATCTCGGTGATACCGAAGCAGCTTTTGGAACCTAAACTAGTGAACTCGGTCAGACCGAGTCATAGTTCGGTGGCACCAAGACTGCTAGGGTTTCATAGAGAATCGAACTCGGTCACACCGATTTGCGATTTTAGGTCAGACCGGAAACGCATGTGCAATGGCCTAAGCCAAATCGGTGAGACCGATTTCTACAACTTGGTCGCTCCGAGATGAGTTCGTCGGAGACCTAAGCCTAAATTTTCAAATCTAATCTAATCTACAGGATGCTTTTGCTGGACATGATGATTTCATACGTGGCAAGAATCATGGCAAAGCAATGTGCTATGAATCGGAGTTAAGGAATAGCACAAAGATCAAGTTCATGCCCTACTTCGGCGGTGAACTTGCTATGGCGGTAACGGCGGGGCAGATTGCGGTTGACGGTGGCGGAGACCAGCGGTGGGAGGTCGCTGGTGGCGAGAGGATGATCCGGAGACCCGAGGAGGCAGAGTAGGTCACGCATGGGTGAAAGGTTTCGGAAAAATTTCCAAAATTTGACGCGTCAGTATATATAACCTGACCCTCTCGGTGTAACTGAGTGGAACAACTCGGTGGCACCGAGATGCAAAATTGTGAGTAGTTACTGCAACTCGGTGTGGCCGAAAAGTTCTAATTGGTTGCACCGAGATTGAAAACCTAGATCAACTTAATGATCTCGGTGTGAGCGAAATGGATGACTCGCTCATGCCGAAATGCACAAAGAGGTTTTGGAAGTTTAAGTCTATGACGAAACTGGGACTCCGAGTGCTCCTCACACAGAGTGGTTCGAATCTTACTTGAACAAACTTTGTGATGTAGCATGAATAGAGTTTGAGACGAGGAAAGCATAGATAGCTAGAGGGAGTTCTTAGGCATTCTTGTCCATCCATTTGGGAAAAGAGAAAAAAAGCCAAACAATCAAAGCAACAAATGGATGTCCTTGAGTGAGTAAAATATGCAACCAACATGCTCACACAATAAGATGACAAATGAAATATGTGACAAAGCATGCACAAACACTCTAGCATCTATCAAGCAATTTTGCGATGGCTAGGTCATCTATGTATGAGTATATTGACTTAGGAGTCAAATGAGAACATTTGATCATAGGTCATACTCATCATTTAAGCACAAGTGGGGTTGCCACTTTTACATAAAGCATTGTTGTGTTCACACCATTAAAGTTGCTTTAGCTCAATTGATTAGAATAAAGCTCCCCCTAGATGTGATATCCCCCCTAAGAGGGATGAACTAACCTTGGGTTTTGTCGATGATGACTTCATGTAGGTGTTGAAGATGTAGATGCTCAATGTTGATCTAGATCCTTTGGATCAATCTTTTGGAGTGAGTTGCACTTTCAATACCTACACGGGTTAGTCCCACAAGGAACAAACAAGGATATCCATAGACATAGAGTGATATTCACATGAGATGATGTCCATGAATGCATTAGGTTACCTTGTCCCTTGTCTTACCAACAAGAGGGTTTGTGACTCCTTGAACTAGTGCAAGATATGGAGTTGTTTGCACTTGTCCTCGCCAAAATGATATGAGTGAAGTGTGTTGGCGGAGTCACCCTAAAGAACTCTCTAGTTCTTCTTCTTCGGGATCCACACCATCTTGATGGGAATCCTTCAAGTTGTAGTCGTACTTGATGAAGTAGAACTTGATGTAGTCTTGGGAACCCACTTGACCAAGGCTTTGGGAGCTTCTTCAAATGCATCAATCTCCTCTTAAAGCTTGTCCTTGCCTTTTAGCTTGTGGTCTTGTGGTGAAAGATCATCTTGAGCTTGTGTTCCTTGGAAAGAAGTAGGATCATACTTCTCTTGTTGAGGAACAAACTTCATCTTGGTGTATTGATCTTCTTCCCACTCAACTCCATTGGCATTGAACTTTCGTTCAAAACCAACACCTTGATTCTTCCGGTGTCTTCCTTGCTTGTGTACAATTTCCTCAAATTTATTACTTCCAGCAAGGCTCTTGTAAACACCTTTCTCTATGATTCCCTTCAATAAGCTATTTTATTGCTCAAGTGTAACTTGGCTGAGAGAATCATTAGTGAAATCAAGAGAACTACTAGAAGCAACATCATTGAGTTTAGCATGATTATTGTAACTACTAGAAGAAGAATCTTTCTTACTCTTGTTGCTAGATTTAACTTGTGGCATGTAAGTAGACAAAAGTAAATGCTTGGCAATGCAAGAAGAACTTTTCTTGCGGAGATCATCATTGATCGCCTTTAAGAACTCATGCTCTTGCTCAAGGTTGAGCTTTTCAAAGCGTAGCTTCTCATGAGTCTTTAAAAGCTCTCGATGATTTTCCAAGGTAGTTTCATGAGCTAACTTAAGAGTGTTTAGCTCTTTAGTTAGACGCTCAATCTCCTTCTTATCATCGTCATTCATTTTGTCTTGATTAGCATGATTAATAGCAAGTTCATCATAGTTTTCATCACTAGAGTTGTCAACAAGTAAATCATCATCACCTAGCAAGTCATCTTCATCACTATTGAAATCAACATACTCGGGGTGTGATACCTTTGGGCCTTTAGCCATGAAGCATCTTCCACTTCCTTCATTTGGTGACTCAAATATGTCGTAGGAGTTGGTTGAAACAAGTGCTAGACCGGCAACACCTTCATATTGAGTATATTCGGAGTCAGAGTGATAACTTCTCTCGGAGTGATTGTCGGAGTTAGAGCCGGATACCCATTCACCAACGTGAGCTTAATGTCCCCGTTTTGTGTAGCCCGTTGATGATTTGTCTTTCCTTTCTGAATCCTTGCTTCTCCGTGATGTTCTTCATTCATAACGGTCATATCTACTCCTTCTCTCTCTTGGTGGTGATTCTTCTCTCCTATTCCTTCTTTTGGGAGAACCTTCTCTTCTTTTGTAGGGAGTCGTACACTCATTGGAGTAGTGTCGGGGTCTTCCACAATTGTAGCAATTACGTTCATGACTTGAAGATCTTTTGTCATTGTAGGACCTTGACTTGGAACTTCTCTCCCTGCTTCTACTCTTGTAGAACTTGTTGAAGTTCTTCACCATTAGGCTCAATTCTTCATTGAAGTTATGTTTCTCACTTGATGATGTGGGAGCATCACATGAGGATTTGTAAGCACCACTTGACTTGTTGTGAAGCTCTTCCTTATCTTTGAGTGACATCTCATGAGCAACAATCCTTCCAATGACTTCCATTGGCTTGAGATCTTTGTAATTGGGCATCATTTGGATCAATGTGCACACAGTATCATATTTTCCATCCAAGGCTCTTAGGATCTTCTTGATGATGAATCTATTGGTCGCCTGTTCACTTCCTAAGCCGGCAATCTCATTTGTGATGAGAGCAAGCCTAGAGTACATTTCAGCGACACATTCACCATCCTTCATTTTGAACTTGTCAAGTTGACTTTGAAGCACATCCAATTTGGATTCCTTGATGGAGTTGGTACCTTCGTGCATATCAATCAAAGTATCCCAAATTTCCTTTGCGTTCTCAAGACGGATGATTTTGTTGAATTCTTCGGGGCACAATCCGTTGAAGAGAATATCACAAGCTTGATCATTGTATTGCAGCATATTCAACTCTTCCACGCTAGCCTCACAGTTCGGTTCCCTCCTGAGGGAGTCCTGGATTAGGGGGTCTCCGGACAGCCGGACTATATCCTTTGGCCGGACTGTTGGACTATGAAGATACGAGATTGAAGACTTCGTCCCATGTCCGGATGGGACTCTACTTGGCGTGGAAGGCAAGCTAGGCAATATGGATATGGATATCTCCTCCTTTGTAACCGACCTTGTGTAACCCTAGCCCCCTCCGGTGTCTATATAAACCGGAGGGTTTTAGTCCGTAGGACAACATACAATCATACCATAGGCTAGCTTCTAGGGTTTAGCCTCTCTGATCTCATGGTAGATCAACTCTTGTACTACTCATATTATCAAGAATAAATCAAGCAGGACGTAGGGTTTTACCTCCATCAAGAGGGCCCGAACCTGGGTAAAACATCGTGTCCCCTGCCTCCTGTTACCATCCGCCTTAGACGCACAGTTCGGGACCCCCTACCCGATATCCGCCGGTTTTGACACCGACATTGGTGCTTTCGTTGAGAGTTCCTCTATGTCGTCATCATTAGGCTTGATGGCTCATTCGATCATCGATAGCGATGTAGTCCAGGGTGAGACTTGTCTCCCCGGACAGATCTTTGTATTCGGCGGCTTCGCACTGCGAGCCAAATCGCTTGGCCATCTGGAGCAGATCGAGAGTTAAGCCCCTGGCCACCAGGTCAGGTTTGGAAGCTTAAACTACACGGCCAACATCCGCAGAGACTTGATCTTCAACGGATTCGAGCCCCTGCCGAGTGCGCCACACGGTCACGATGAGCATGATTTAGCTCTACCATCAAACAGTGTTCAGGAGATCGCACCGGCAACCGCCCCGACCCTCAATTCGGAGCCAATTGCCCCATCCATGGACTGGTGGATAGACCCCTCCATGGAGGCCGTATTCTCAGCGGTGATCAAGCCGAATATCGACCTTACCCTTCATGGGAGCCGTGACGCCGAACTTCCGGATTCTTCCCCGGCCACGGACTCTGAACCGCCTGCGCCCGTGCCTATCAAATCTGACTGGGCGCCGATCATGGAGTTCACCTCCGCGGATATCTTTCAGCACTCGCCCTTTGGCGACATACTGAAATCATTAAGGTCTCTCTCCCTGTCAGGAGAGTCTGGGCCGAACTATGTTCGGCAGGATTGGGATGCGGATGACAAAGAAATTTGCTGCCCACCCACCATCCACTTAGTAGCCACTGTCGATGATTTGTCCGACATGCTCGACTTCGACTCGGAAGACATCGATGGTATGGACGACAGTGCAGGAGACGAACAAGAACCACTGCCCACAGGGCACTGGACTCCCACTTCATCATATGACGTATACATGGTGGACACACCCAAAGAAAACGACGACGAGGAACGGAAGGACGCAGCGAAGGGTTGTTCCCTCGAGAAGCAGTCAAAGCGGTGGCGTAAGCGCCGCTCCAAATCCCGCCTTGGCAGAAACAACGATCATATAGACCCAGCGTTAGAGCAGGGTGAACCATCGCCCGACCACGGCAACATGGAGAATCAAACTGAACAACCCGACTCCGTCAAAGATAATAGTCCGGACGACATCACACCGGACAGGCGCCCGGAGCAACAGAATGCCCATCAAAGGCTTGTTGCCACTGCGAGGAGTCTGAAAAAGTAGAAGCAAAGGCTCAGGGATGCACAAGACACACTCAGAATCAGATGGAGTGAAGTACTCAACACTTAGGCAAAGTACGACGGTAATCGCCACACCAAGAGCTAGCCGAAGCAAAAGTTGCTACCTGAATTCGATGAGGAGGCCTTAGATCCCGCAATTAAAAAACAAAATGGCCATCCGTTCCGATAGATAACCTCATGGCCAACATAGAGCGGCAAACGCCGTCGCACATAAGCCAGTACGCGATCCATGCGAGGGCTCACATCAAAAGGATGGTGCAACCAGATCCATATACAGGCCACGCAAGCGCGCTCCAGCATGCAATGCAACACAAAAACATCCGAACACCACGGCACACCCAAATACAGGGGTGCCTCACACCCCCTATGTTTCACCGATGAGGTGCTGGACCATGAATTTCCATGGGATTCAAACCCGTAAACATAGAGGCGTACGACAGAACGACAGACCCTGGGGTCTGGATTGAGGACTACATCCTCCGTATCCATATGGCTCGAGGAGACGATCTCCACGCCATCAAGTACTTACCCCTCAAGCTCAAAGGGCCAGCTCGGCACTGGCTTAAAAGCCTCCCCGAAAACTCCATTGGAAGCTGGGAAGAGCTCAAAGACGCTTTTCGGGCAAATTTTCAAGGGACCTATGTCCGACCACTGGATGCAGACGATTTAAGTCATATAACTCAACAGCCCGGAGAGTCAGCCCGAAAGCTTTGGAACAGGTTCCTTACTAAAAAGAACCAAATAGTCGACTGTCCGGATGCCGAAGCCTTAGTAGCTTTCAAGCATAGCGTTCGACACGAATGGCTTGCCAGACACCTCGGCCAAGAAAAGCCGAGAACAATGGCAGCATTAACAAGCCTCATGACCCGCTTTTGCGTGGGCGAGGACAGCTGGTTAGCCCGATGCAGCACCAGCGACCCAAGTACATCCGAAGTTAGGATGGAAACGGGAAATCACGACGCAACAAAAATAAGCGACGTAATAAAGAAGATAGCCCGAAGAGCACGGCGGTAAACGCCGAATTCAGAAGCTCTCGGCCAGGTCAGCAAAAGCTGCCCCCCAAAGGAAACAGAGACGAACTATCCAGCCTAAACAAGATTCTGGACCAAATATGTTAGATCCATAGCACCCCCGATAAACCTGCAAATCATACCCATAGAGAATGTTGGGTCTTCAAGCAGTCCCGCAAGCTCAATGCCGAACACAAGGGGCAGGATACACCAAGCGAAGACGAGGACGAGCCTCAGAAGCAAAGCACTGGGGAACAGAAGAAATTCCTACCAGAAGTCAAAATAGTCAACGTGTTACATGTGATAAAGGGGAGAAACAAAGCGGCACCCCTAGAGAAACATGCCCCAGGGCCTATCACCGCGGAGTTCTGCCACTGGTCATCCCAACCGATCACCTTCGACCATCGGGATTACTCGGCAAGTATCCGGCGTGCAGGATGGGCTGCCTTGGTATTAGATCCAATAATTGACGGATACCACTTCACACGAGTCCTGATGGACGGCGGTAGCAGTTTAAACCAGATATATCAGGACACAGTCCGCAAAATGGGGATAGACCCAACAAAAATTAGCCACAGCACTACTACCTTTAAAGGAGTAACGCCAGGGCCATAGGCCCATTGCACGGGCTCCCTGCTACTAGAGGTTATATTCGGCTTCCTCGATAACTTCCGCTGTGAAAATTTAACCTTCCACATCGCTCCATTCCAAAGTGGCTATCAAGCACTACTCGGACGCGAAGCTTCCACTCACTTTAATGCAATGCCGCATTACGCTTCCCTCATGCTTAAGATGCCGGGTCCACGTGGCATCATTACAGTAAATGGAAATATTGAGCGCTCCTTGCGCGCGGAAGACCGTGTGGCTGCCTTGGCAGTCGCACACTAAATGGCCTCAGCAACTAAAGCATCTGACAGGTCGTTAAGACCACGGACATGGTTGGACGAGTCCGGTACAGCTATATGTAATTGATACAGGTTTGACGGCTATACCCCTATTACAATACAAGGGGCTTAACGCGCGCGCACAAGCGGCAATCATTCTCAACTTTACTCATTTTGAACTATATATTGTTTATTTAGTACAACTTACCTTTCGCACGGCAACATTTCAATTAAGTTCCTCTATTTTTCATATGACCATTGTGCTACACCCATCCAGAATACGGCACAACGAAGACACAGGCGCAGACGTGCAGCAGGGACCCGTTCCAAGGATTCTTTTTAGATTAAGACCCTGCGTAAACCTTTTTTACTGTCTCTTGTTGATACACATCCCTCGGATTCTCAGTACAATTGAGAAGGATGCTGACGTATTGGCATGTGGCCACGTCAGAATATTGCACGTACCTGGACACCAGGGGCTTATTACAAAGGGCACTGTTTAGGCCCGGTTTACATCATAAAGACCGAATACCTTAGGGAGTGTTCGGCGTCGCCAGTTTGGCCTTATATGCATCAGCTCCGAATCATGTCTTTGGTCAAATGTTGGCTTTGCTCGGCTCCTGTGTTTTGCTGCCTTATGTTCCGCTCTATCGGCTAAGGCGGCACCAGGAGAACTACTGCGATTGTGCCCTGGTTCATCCGGACGAGCACCTCAGTAGAGAAAGCAGAAAACTAACTGTCATGATATAGCGTGAGACTGGTCAAACACTCGATGACCTAGCGGAATCTTCGGGATTCCTCCGCTTTAACAAAGGGCCGTTTCCCGGCCAGGCATGTACGAACCCTGAATTCGGATGAGTGCGGAGCCACCAGGGGCTATATAGTAGCCCCACTGTCAAACTCCTCTGGCTAAGTGAAAGTGTTAAAGCATTATAGTCTGGTTGCCTAGTTCGCTGTGCTATCACCTCCTTAATGGACCAAGACGTTGGATCAAGTGTGAACATGCGTCTTATGCGAACACCCCCACATTATATGCGTCGGGGCTGAAGCCGACGACTGCAATCTTTCAGGTTATATACATATATACATAAACGGCTGCACATGAGGCATCATAGCACTTTTTGGCAAAAGTATAAATACAGCCTTGATAAATTCAATAAAACATTGTTTTTACAATGGGAATACATGTCACTCAAACATAATATTCTTCGAGCACTGAGCCTCTATTGAACGAGCGCCTTCAAGAACTTCTTCAAAGTAGTGCTCGGCAGCCACTCGGCCTATGGCTGAACCCTGTGCCGCAACAGTGGTGGCATCCATCTCCGCCCAGTATGTTTTGACACGGGCAAGGGCCATCTGCGAGCCTTCTATGCACGCCGACCTCTTCACAGCATCGATGCGTGGCATAGCGCCAAGGAATTGTTGCACTAAGCTAAAAGTAGCTATTCGGCCTTCGCCCTCCTGGCCACAAATGATCCACAACGGACCTCATGGCCAGTCCGGATAATCTATGGAGCTCGGCCCAACCGGTCAATCGCTCATTCAGCAGCAGCGGACGGACTGGAGCGTGAAACTATGACCAGAACAACTTCTCCACTTCAAGACCTTTCTGATCCTTGAAGTACTAGGCAGCATCAGTAGCGCTGGTAGCCAAATCCATGTACGCGTCCGCAGAACTCCATAGCCGGTCCAGAGGAGCATACTTCGGATCTCCGAACTTAGTCCGCAACAAGAAAGGCTTCCCAGACACGATATCTGCAGCCTGATTCAGCTCCTCCTTTGTCGCTCTAATTTTGGAGCGGGCTTCCTTGGCAGCCACCCAGGCCTTCTCCCGGTCCGTCGCTTTCACCCGGTTTTCCTCTTCAAGAAGCCGGTAATGGTCAACAGCATCTTTTAACTCCACGGTCATCTTGGCAATTTTTTCTTTGCTCTCGCAATGTGTGGCCTGTTCGGCCCTTAACTCTTCGGACGCTTGTAAAGCGGCCGCATTGCTACTCCTGGCTTGCTCCTTGGCTCGGGCAAGCTTCGCCCGAAGGGTCTACACGGTGGCCGCTCCATCTGCAGTCACAAACATACTAAAGATACTGGCATCAAGCCGCTCTTATTATGTGACAATCGCCAGAAAACTCACTGACCCTGCGCCTCGTCAAGCCGCTTGTTGACAATCACGATGTCGGCATCTGCCGCATCCAGCTGCCGCTTTAGTTCGGCATACCCATCAGTCCGGCTAGCCACCGGAGCCTCCACCACCTGCACATAAAGGCAGTCTGGTTATTACTTGGGACTATGATCCGCTGTTTGCCGCTGTTTTCGACGACGACCAGAGTCTCAGGGGCTACTATCTACACAGGGCACATCTAAACATGTGCGGTACTTTCAAAAATGTACATCATTTCACGTACCTCAAAACCCGTCAGTAGACTCATAAAGGCTTCATGCAGTCCACTTTCGGCGGACGAAATCCTTTCAATCACCGTACCCATCAATGTGCGGTGCTCTTCTGAGATAGCCGCTTTCTCCAACAGACCCCTCCGTACATCCGACCACACACCAGACGGTGCTAGACTCTTTTGATTGCTCTCTTCGAGAGCCGGATACTGAGGACTTTGGGTGGCCATAGGATTACCTTCTGGCCTTGCCGGATCAGGAGAAGCCCTCCGCGACGACACCTCAGGGTCGCCCGCTTCGTAAGGCGGTGTGGCAGGGGGAGGCGTTTCGCTCTCCATCATCTCCGGAAGAAGATCCCCCGAAGACGTGCTCAGCTGAGAAGGGCTAAGATCCAAATTGCAAGATAAATGCTTCGATTATTTTCCCTCAGAAATAGAGCAAGATACTTTCGTTATTGACCCTTTTACTTACAGCTCGGTAGAGGGCTGATCCCCGCGCGGACATTGTGCGGCAAGAGTACCCTCTGAGGCAGGTCCCTCTAGCAGAGGTTTCTTCTCCCGTTTGGAAACCTTAGTTTCCGGATCTTCAGAGGTAGACCTCTTCCTTCCCTGGGGAGAGTGAATGTCAGATTCTTCCCCTTGGTTATCCTCCCTCGCGGAGGCGCTCATTCCCTCGGTTGGAATAGGTAGCGATGGAGGCCCGCTTTCGCCCTCTTTATTCCCCCCTTCATCTTCCTTTGAGAGCATCTTTTCCAGCACCGGATTGTCCAAGCCTTTAGGAAGGGGCGCCGAACACCGAATCATCTTTGCCTTTGTTATTCAGTCCTGGTCAAAGAGCGATTCTTCAGAATGATGTCATGATAAATAAAAGGACAGTATGTTCGGCCATGGGATTACTTACTTGGGTAGCGGTGCGATTGCTGCTCAGGCCCACGTCCTCGGTAGTGTCCGGACACTCTATTTGGGATCCGAAGAAAGATTTGTACATCTCCTTGTGCGTCATGCCGAGGAAATTTTGAATATTGTGCGGTCCTTCCGGGTTGAATTCCCACATGCGGAGGAGCCAACGTTTGCAAGGCTAGACTCGACGGACCAGCATAACTTGCATTACCATAACCAGACTGAAATCTCCCTCGAAGAGATCTCGGATACGGCTCTGCAGTATTGGCACGTCCTTGGCTGGACCCCAGCTCAGCCCCCTGCTGATCCATGACATCAGTTGTGGTGGAGGGCCCGAGCGAAAGGTGGGGGCAGCTACCCAGTTGGCACTTCAGGGAGCTGTGACGTAAAACCACTCCCATTGCCACAATCCGGATACCTCTGGAAATGAACTCTTTGGCCATGGAGCATCAGCAATTTTGCTTATTAGAGCACCTCCGCACGCTGCATACTGCCCCTCGACCATCTTCGGCTTCACATCGAAGGTCTTGAGCCACAGGACAAAGTGAGGGGTAATGCGGAGGAAGGCCTCACACACGACAATAAATGACAAGATGTGAAGAAGGGAATCCAGGGCCAGATCGTGAAAATCCAGCACGTAATAGAACATAAGACCCGTAACAAAGGGATCCAGAGCGAGGCCTAGTCCTCGAAGGAAGTGGGAGATGAACACAACGCTCTCGTTGGGTTTGGGAGTAGGGACGACCTGCCCTCGGGCGGGCACCCTATGTGAAATTTCAGCGGTCAGATATCTGGCCTCCCTCAACTTCTCGATATCCTCCTCCATGATGGAGGAAGGCATCCACCGGCCTTGAAGGCTGGATCCAGACATGATTGAAGGTCCGAAGCACCTGACCTGGGCTTTGGGTTTTAGAACTCGAGGCGGGGGAAGGATTCGATTGAGCGCGGGAGGGAAAAAGTAAAAGCCTTGTCCCTTTATAAAGAGGGTGAATATCAAGCGTCCTCCTCGTGGCTGTTTAGGGCTTGCCTAAGATCTAGGAGTCCTAGGCACAGTTGGGTTACCCATGTCCGTATTAATGAGAATCCCGTAATAAAGGGAACACGATCTCGGCTTTACCAAGACGTGTCGAGAAACCGCCTCGCCTTATGTGCGGGGCTGGTTAAAGAAAAACGGTTCGAATAATTACCGGGCCATGGCATGATGTCATGCTGCCAAAATGTGTCAGCAGATTAGATATGTAGAAATATTATTCTCTCTACGGTGGTATGTGGAACTTATTTTGCAGGGTCCGACACTATCCCTGTATTCAAAATCTTCTGTGGTGTATTCGGAGGAGGAACCCGCCTTGCAACGCCGAAGACAACACTGCGCGCCGGACTCATCGTCATTGAAGCCTGGTTCAGGGGCTACTGAGGGAGTCCTGGATTAGGGGGTCTCCGGACATCCGGACTATATCCTTTGGCCGGACGGATGGACTATGAAGATACGAGATTTAAGACTTCGTCCCATGTCCGGATGGGACTCTACTTGGTGTGGAAGGCAAGCTAGGCAATATGGATATGGATATCTCCTCCTTTGTAACCGACCTTGCATAACCCTAGCCCCCTCCGGTGTCTATATAAACCGGAGGGTTTTAGTCCATAGGACAACATACAATCATACCATAGGCTAGCTTCTAGGGTTTAGCCTCTCTGATCTCGTGGTAGATCAACTCTTGTACTACTCATATTATCAAGAATAAATCAAGCAGGACGTAGGGTTTTACCTCCATCAAGAGGGCCCAAACCTGGGTAAAACATCGTGTCCCCTGCCTCCTGTTACCATCCGCCTTAGACGCAAGTTTGGGACCCCCTACCCGAGATCCGCCGGTTTTGACACCGACACCTCCCATCAAAGAATTCACCTTGCAAGCCAATACACACAATAGCCCAAACGCCGGGGTTATGTCCAAGAATATGCATTTTCATCTTATGCTTCCAACTAGCAAAATTAGTACCATCAAAATAAGGACATCTATGGTGGTAATATCTCTCACTAGACACCATACTCTCCTAGGTTGTGAAACCAAGGCTATGATCACCAAAGCTATGGAAATCAAGGAAAATGGAGACCAAAGCTCTGATATCACTTGTAGGATCAAAAGTATGTAGGGGGGTGATTAGACTACTTGACCAAATAAAAATCTGGCCTTTTCCCAATTTTAATTCTTGGCAGATTTTAGCAACTTAGCACAAGTCAAGCAAACAACCTACACATGCAATTCTAAGAGTATAGCAGCGGAATGTAGAACAATTGCATATGAAGGTAAAGGGAGGAGTTTGGAGGGAGAAAACGCAATGTAGACACGGATATTTTTGGCATGGTTCAGATAGATGGTGCTTTCGTACATCCACGTCGATGGAGACTTTAACCCACGAAGGGTAACAGTTGCGTGAGTCCACGGAGGGCTCCACCCACGAAGGGTTCACGAAGAAGCAACCTTGTCTATCCCACCATGGCCATCGCCCACGAAGGACTTGCCTCACTAGGGTAGATCTTCACGAAGTAGGCGATCTCCTTGCCCGTACAAACTCCTTGGTTCAACTCCACAATCTTGACGGAGGCTCCCAAGTGACACCTAAACAATCTAGGAGACACCACTCTCCAAGAGGTAACAAATGGTGTGTTGATGATGAACTCCTTGCTCTTGTGCTTCAAATGATAGTCTCCCCAGCACTAAACTCTCTCTCATAGGATAGGATTTGGTGGAAAGATGATTTGAGTGGAAAGCAACTTGGGGAAGGCTAGAGATCAAGATTTATGTGGTTGGAATGAAGTATCCTGACCTCAACACAAGTGTAGGTGGTTCTCTCTCAGAAAATGTATGTTGGAAGTGTAGGTATGTTCTAATGGCTCTCTCCACGAATGAAGAGTGGGTGGAGGGGTATATATAGCCTCCACACAAAATCTAACCGTTACACACAAATCACCAAACTCGGTGGGACCGAATCATACAACTCGGTCAGACCGAGTTAGTTCATAATGTGACCGTTAGGGTTTTCAGTGGGACCAACATGTCAACTCGGTGGGACCGATATCATTAGGGTTAGGGAATAACGTAATCTCACTGAGACTGATTACACAAACTCGTTGAGATTGATTTTGGTAATAGACTAACCAAAGAGTTGGTCAGGCAATCTCGATGGGACCGATTCGCTCTCTCGATAGAACCGAAATGTTATGAAAGGGAAACAGAGAGTTTGCATTGCAATCTTGGTTGGACCGATCGCTCATCTCGGTTGGACCGAAACTTTACAAAGGAAAACAGAGAGATTACAATCCCATCTTGGTGAGACTGAGATCCCTATCGGTGGGACAAAAAGACTAGGGTTTGTGGCAGTGGCTATGTCAAGTGAACTCGGTGTTGCTGGATGGATCAAATCGGTTGGGCCGAGTTTGACTTTTGGTTTGGGATATATTTGGATATGAGAAAGTGGTTGAGGGTTTTGGAGCATATCACTAAGAACTTTGAGCAAGAACCTCATTAAGCAACACCTCATCCCCTCTTAATAGTATTGGATTTTCCTATGGACTAAATGTGATCTTGGATCACTAAAAATGAAATGTAGAGTCTTGTGCTTTGAGCTTGAGCCAATTCTGTTGTCCTTAGCATTTTGAGGGGTCCACTTTCCAATCCATGCCATGCCAATCACTGAGATTTTCCTTAAATATTTATCTTCAAGTAGCATTAGCTCAATGAGCTATATGTTGCTAGGAATTACCAAAACCACCCAGGGATAGTTGCACTTTTGGCGTAGAGCACCAAGATACCGCGAAGTTGGAAAGGGGAGACCGAGCCAAAGCAGGACATGCATTCGTAAATCTTCATAATAAGGACTACATAAACAAAAGGCATTACAGACCCTTTACACGCCCCCACGGGGTCCATCTTGATTCCTCGTAGGGAACAAAAGAAGGAAGTTTCTAGGAGCCCTATCTACACGCGCCAATGCCGCCGATGCCATCATCAATAGTGGGCCACAGGAGGCCAGAGCCAACCTCATCCAGATCGACGGCTGCGGCGGTCGGACGCCGCGGCTGCGCTCCGGGCACGGCGCGAGCTCGGAGGCACGTAGCTGTCGTCGCTTGTCTTCGGAGTCTCGTCAGGCTCGGGAGAGTCGCTGGACCACCAAGAGTTACCGCTGCTGCTGGAGAAGCTGTCATCAGGTTAGAGGGCGGGCTGAGGGCCTACCGCCGCAACGTCCTGGCGGCCCCCTTCAGGACAACACTCCAAGCGGCGGCCTTCCTTGTCGAAGACCTTGAAGAACATCATGGACGCCGTCGTACTCGAAGTGGATGGCGAGGGCATCCTCCGTGCGGCAGACGTGGGCGACCTCGCCCCATCGGCAGGTCATGAAGACCTTGCCAAGGGAGATGACCTCAACCTCCGCCCCTGTTGCCGGGGTGCCACACCCAACGTGTTGCAGCCACAGCTCTAGCGGCCCCCTCGGCGGCATCACGTAGGTGAAGAACAGCAGGAACCGGATCCACGTGCTCGGTTGCATCGCCGCCCACACCATGAGTTCAAGCGAGGATCCCTCGGCGTGGGTTCACGCGTCAGTAGCGCGCGCCGCCACTGCATGGCCATCGCGGCTGTGGTGCGGGGGGCGTCGGTCCCTGCTACCTCCTCTTGAGCCCTCTTCCCGGTCGTGCAAAGGCAGTGCATAGCCCGGGGGAGGCCGTTCGTGCCAAGGCCCCGACACCTCTGGCCTCACGGCTACATCACGGCGCCGGGCCAGCCTCTTCTTCGGCGGAAGCGGCCTCGGCTCGTCGCGGGGGCCTTTCCCTTTTCTGCGGTAGAGAACCTCCGTATTGGCGCCATAGCTGATGCAGCGCAGCAGTGAAGCAAGGAGGAAGAGGAAGAAGCAGGAGGAGCGAAGGAAGAGATGGGTGACGGGGGCTCCCCCTTCCCATTTTAACCAGGGGGAGGCCAACCGCCGGCCTCCATGATCTAAGGTAATACTGACCTTTTTCTGCATGCAACAGGGCCTCGTCAAGTCGAGCAGTTGCCGAGGCAGCGTGGGGAAGCGGAGACGCCCACGTCCCATCGATCGCCACGTGTCAACTGAGGCTGCAGGCTGTTGGGGCCCGCGGCGCTCCGCACTTGCCCCTTGGCTTCACCTTGAAGCCAAGTCCGAGTGCGCCTTGGGCCCGGGGGATACTTTCGGTGTCCTGGGAACAGGGGTCCCCAGACATGCCTACCTATGGCCCACGGCGTGGCTCCACCAGCGGCCCCGCACGGCCCATCTTCATCAGCAAACACTCAAGACCCTCGCGAGAGGCCAAGCCTTGCGAGGTGGACAACACAAGACCTCCTCAAGGGCGGCCTCACTAGGCTGGCTCGCGAGGGGCAGAGAGATCAAGGCAGGGGGCACCTCGCGAGGTCCCTGTGACGCAAGCCATGACGACCAAGGCCAGGCGGGCGCGAGCGCGCGTAGTGTCCTTGTTTCCTCTTTAGTTCTAAGGAGGCAAGCGCAGGCGAAGAGTCTGGAGGCATCAGGAAAAGGTTTCCACATCAGTGCAACAAGACCAAGACCAGCAGGATGGCAGGACGGAGGTCACCGTGGAGCCCAGGACAGCGTCACCACCAGAGCCTTTGGCAGGCGAAGACCACCTTTTGTAAGGATAACTTGTACTAGTTGTCTCCCTTCAAATTGGCCGTTGTGGGATCCCTTCCCGCCTAACATTTGGGAAGAGGACCAGTGCCTCTATAAATAGGACTAGCCACCACCGTAAGGAGGCATATCATCGGGGACGGAATCCATTCCACCAAGGCCACAATACAAGCTCACCGAGCTCAAGGACACCTCTCCTCATGAGGCTGTTCTTCCCTTGTACTAGTTCATCCTCATCCCAAGAGGCAATCCACCACACCACACTGGAGTAGGGTTTTGCACCACATTGGTGGCCCGAACTAGTATAAACCCCGTGTCCATTATTCTGTGAGTTCGATGTGCTGAGCTTTGAGATTACGGTGAGAGCGTGAGCTAGGGGGAGGAGAGATATTCTGCGCACCCGAGAGTTTGAACCTCTAGGGTTTTGTCAGAACCCGAAATCCGATAGGCAGGCGTACTGATCTGAGAAGATGAGTATTTTACTTGTCCGAGAAATGGGATAAAAGAAAGACAATATGGTCGAAACCACGATTGAAGAACACCAAATACCTGATATAATATGAACTTGTACCAAGGGAATAATTAATTTAAGAGAAGCTTCCATGATAAGATCTACATCGTGTCCATGGGCATGAACACAAAGTTCAAGGTCGACTCCCACTTCTCCAATGCACAATCATTCATTCACCTCTCGTATTTTAGAAATGACATTAGTTGTTGAAAGTTTTACCTGGTGCAATACCAGATAAGTATGACCCATAAAATCTTTCGGGTTCACACAGATTAGGGAAGGCGTTGGTTCAACCCATCGGGTCATCTTAAGAACATATACCACAAAATTTGGAGTAAATAATACGAGCTCGAAAGTAGAGTATGGTTATCAAAGTAGAGGATACAAATTACCAAAGGCATTATATACCCATGGAAAGGCTCATAAGGTTATTGAATATGAAGGACACTGTTGGATAATAATACAACAAAGGATCTGATGATCCATAATAGGGCTGATGTGAGCATCAGCACACGATCATAGGACGAAATGAAGCAAAGGCTTTGGATTATGGAAACAACTGATTAACTCAAAGCTCAACTGCAAAGGAATTTATGATTTCCAAATCGAGGGATCAAAAGAAAACATTTTGATCGAAAATGAATAAGTTCAATAGAATTAGAAGCACAACCGATCAAGGCATTGATTGGTCAAGAACCAACTCATATCCAAATGACATCTGAGCCGGAAGGAAAAACCTGAGGATTTCGAGTATCCGCAGTATATTGAATTGACGGACTCAAGATGATACTGACAAAGGATGCCAATAAGATTACTAGACTTATGGGATTAACCATAATGTAAGAAAGCAAGAATTTCAAGAGCAATAAGCTGCTAAGGATTTTCAGAAGATCGAAAGGTATTCCGAAGATTGGTGCCATACATGAATCAACCGGGGATGAGTGGATACTCGGTAAGTGCGAGAAATTATCCGTAGGGGTATTCATGTGACAAAGAACTGGAAGGCAGTAGGCACAAGGTATTCTCTGAACAATGGAGAGAATTTTGGGGTATCTTGTAATAACAAGATCAACGGGAAATGATTGTATGAATGGCAAGTGTACTTGGTTGTCCATTGGGGTTTCTCGATGCAAAGGAATTACAAAAGTGATGTGTGACGCCCCAAGACCGGAGCTTCAGACGCCTTCCATGTTTTCCGAATTTCATCATGGGAGTTGTTGGTTTGTTGCATTCATCATTGCATCATGTGCATTACATCATGTCATCATGCCATCATATCATTAATCTTTGCATCTCAACTCAACTAAATAAATTGCATAGATCTTTCGATCTATTTAAACCGAGGGAATTCACATGGTGAGTTCTCTTTATAACATATCATCCTATTATTTAGGGAGCTATTATAAATATTTCAATAATTTGGAATGAACCTTAACAGACGTGCAAAGATAATCCCATGCCTTTCTATCTAAATCCTTGACCTCAACTTTGCCCATAAAATTCTTTCGGCAACATTTTTTTGGACTCTTCGAAAACCTAGTCCCAATTAAAAACCATATGAATTATATTCAAATGAATTTGAATTTTTATCTTTTGATCATGCCACTTCTATTTTTCTTGGATAAAACTCATTTTTGTGAGTCCGGAAAATAACCCCCATGCCCAAAATCCTTCCCTAACCCTCTCTTTCTTTTCCTCTCTCTAATTTCTTTTCTGTTGAAGAGATAAGTTTTTAAAGAGAGAGAGAGAAGAGGCCCAGCAGCCATTCCAGCCCAGCTGGGCCTCCCTCCCTCACGCGCCGGCCAAAGGCCAAGGCTCAACCAGCCCCGCTGCTTACCCTAGCGATCCCTGCACCCCTCCTCCTTCATTCCCACGCGCGCCGTCATCTCTCTCTCGCTCGCTATCCATCCCCCCTCGCTCCGTTCCTCCCTTCCCGAGCGCCGTCACCAGGATCCCCTCGCTCAACTCCCTCACTCCCTCGTCCTCCTCAACATCGCCATCCTCCCAGCACCACGAGCCTGCTCCGCCGCCACACGCAAAGGAGCAAGGCCCTCGCGCCGCGCGCCTCGTCCACCCCTGCTCCCGGACCTCCTCGACGCCGGCCTCTCCTTCCTCCCGCACCACCACCGAATGGTCATCTCCACCCGCGCCCTTCACCCGTGAGACCATGGCCAGGCCACCCCGGCCAGTCTCCTGCCGACGCCCTCAGCCAACTAGGAAGCACATGGCTGCCTGTCCATGGAAATGAGCTGCCCCACCTTGGTCACCTGCGGCCTCGGGTCGCCTCTGCTTTGACCTCGCTGACCGCTTGTGCTCTGCTCCTGCCGCCGTCCAGCGCAACACCCGCAGGAGATGGCCAGGGTCTCGGTCCCCTGCTCGTGCCTGAGCCCCTCCATGTTGTGCCGTCCATGCCATCCTCAAGCAGCAGCAGCGTTCCACGTCGCCCTTCGTGCGCCTCCGTTTTTTGTTGATGCTAAGATCGTGGCTCTAAGACCGTATCCGGTTCGTCGAGTACCGTTGTCTCGGATTGCACCAAGTACCACGACGCCCATAGCCCTCGGATCCGTCAAGTTCGACTACAACTTGTGTACAACTACGCGGACTCGCCAAGTACCACTTCATGTCGGCAAGACCCACAAGTCGGACCTCGAACGATCGACGACTCGTGGACCATGTACAACTTCATGCGCCGAACACCCGGGTGGCACAAATGCCAAGTATCCCAGAGACCACTTGGAACGTCAAGTACCGTCGAACCGCGAAGACTCCGTGGTCGTCAAGTTCCTCGCGTGGCCCTGAACATCTACGGAAACTTGTGCGACTAAGAACATGAACCACTACCGTCGAACCCCGAAGGACTCGGATTCGTCAAGTCCCCCTCTGCACCGGGAACCACTACTTCCACTACCATCGCTGAGGACCGATAGTACGACTACTTCCACTACGAATTTCCCGAGAACGTCTACTTCCTCTACTTTGCACCGAACGAGAACCCTCCCGTTTGCACTCTTTGAAGGCATAACCCCGAGACGACGCCCGTGGACCGAATGCATGTGTTGTATGAGTTGCACCCTATGTTTGCACCGTGTCCAAGTTGTCACTTGCTCGGTCCTCTTTGTTTGCCGCTAACCCGTGGGGACCCGGTTACCGGGATCACCCCAACATCTTTTGCATGCTCCCGCCACACTTCCTTTGCACCGGTATCTCCATGAGCTACCGGAACTGATATGTTGTCGTGGCATCATTTTCGGGTTCGTTGCCGTGGAACCTCTTTCGTTTCCGCCACGATGACAAATGCTTCATAACATGCTCATGCCAATACTTTCTTAAAATTGCATAAACTTGCATATGCCATCCGCATCATGATAATAACATTTAAAATGTTGAAAATTGTTGTTTGCATTAAATTTCTAAATGCATATGGGGATTTATCGGAATTGTTGTTTGTTATTTCCGGCCTCATTTAAACTTGCCTAAATGTTTAGTTTACTTATGCTCCACCTCTTGCCATGTTTAAACAACATTTAATTTTGTTGAGTAGTTTACATGGGAGAGAACTAAATAATTAAATGTGGTGTTTCGTCAATATGCAACTCGTTGCATATTGAGCTCCACTTAACTTGTAGTTTTGCTTGTGCACTTTGCCATGCCATGCCTCATTAAACCGGACATGCATCATACTTGGTTGTGCATCATGCCATGTCTATGTGATGGTTGTTTACTATGTTGCTTGCTTCTTTCCAGGTTGGTTCTCTCGTTAGCTTCGGTTCTGTTCCGGAGTTGTGAGGGTCCTTCGACGTCATCCGTTTATCTTCTTCATGGACTCGTTCTTCTTCCTTGCGGGATCTCAGGTAAGATGACCATACCCTCGAAATCACTTCTATCTTTACTTGCTAGTTGTTCGCTCTATTGCTATGTCGCGCTACCTACCACTTGCTATATCATGCCTCTCATGTTGCCATGTCAAGCCTCTAACCCACCTTTTCCTAGCAAACCGTTGTTTGGCTATGTTACCTCTTTGCTCAGCCCCTCTTGTAGCATTGCTAATTGCAGGTGAAGATGAAGTTTGGTCCATGTTGGAAGATGGATATTGTTGGGATATTATTATTATCTCTTATTTACTTTAATGCACCTATATACTTGGTAAAGGGTGGAAGGCTCGGCCTTATGCCTGGTGTTTTGTTCCACTCTTGCCGCCCTAGTTTCCGTCATGCCGGTGTTATGTTCCTTGATTTTGCGTCCCTTATGCGGTTGGGTGTTATGGGAACCCCTTGACAGTTCGCTTTGAATAAAACTCCTCTAGCAAGGCCCAACCTTGGTTTTACATTTTCCTAACAACCTATCACCTTCCCTTGGGTTCTGCAGACCCGAGGGTCATCTTTATTTTAACCCCCACCCCGGGCCAGTGCTTCTCTAAGTGTTGGTCTGAACCAGAGCCACTTGTGGCGCCACCTTGGGGAAACTTGAGGGTTGGTTTTAGCTGTGCGTAGTGTTTATCTGGTGTTGCCCTGAGAACGAGATATGTGTAGCTCCTATCAGGATGTCGGCGCATCGGGCTGTCTTGCTGGTCTTGTTTTACCATTATCGAAATGTCTTGTAACCTGGATTCCGAGACTGATCGGGTCTTCTCGGGAGAAGGAATATCCTTCATTGACCATGAGAGCTTGTGATGGGCTAAGTTGGGACACCCCTGCAGGGTATAAATTTTTTAAAGCCATGCCCGCGGTTATGTGGCAGACGGGAATTTGTTAATATCTGGTTGTAGAGAACTTGACACTTAACTTAATTAAAATGAATCAACCGCGTGTGTAGCCATGATGGTCTCTTCTCGTCGGGGTCCGGGAAGTGAACACGGGTCTTGTGTTATGCTTGAACGTAAGTAGTTTCAGGATCACTTCTTGATCATTTATAGCTTGTCGATCATGCTTTGCTTCTCTTCTCGCTCTCTCTTGTGTAAGTTAGCCACCATATATGCTAGTGCGTGTTGCAGCTCCACCTCACTACCCTTTCCTACCTTTAAGCTTAAATAGTCTTGGTCGCGAGGGTATGAGATTGTTGAGTCCTCGTGACTCACAGATACTTCCAAACAGATGCAGGTGCCGGTGATGCCAGTGCAGGTGACGTAACCCAGCCCAGGTGGGAGCTCGATGAAGATCTTGGTCGTTGTTTTTTTGTTTCCTTTTGATCAGTAGTGGAGCCCAGTTGGGACAATTGGGGATCTAGCAATTGGGGTTGTCTTCTTTTATTTTGGTTCTGTAGTCGGACCTTGATTGTATTCTGGATGATGTATGTTTAACTTGTATTTGTGTGAAGTGGCGATTGTAAGCCGACTCTTTATCCCTTTCTTATTCAGTACATGGGATGTGTAAAGATTACCCCTCTTGCGACAAGCCTACCATGCGGCTATGCCTCTAAGTCGTGCCCCGACACGTGGGAGATATAGCCACATTGTGGGTATTACAAGTTGGTAATCAGAGCCATCTCTGACTTAGGAGCCCCCTGCTTGATCGAATCGCTGACGTTGTTGAGTCTAGAACAAATTTTTTTGAGTCTTAGGAATATATATATATATATATATATATATATATATATATATATCGGAGAGTAGGATTCTTTTTACTCCTCGGTCCTTTCGTCGCTCTGGTGAGGCCTCCTGACGTAGAGTTTTGACTCTTCTCTCCTCAAATTTCACGATTTTTTTAGGATCACGCGGGTATCTTGGAATCGTTTCGATGGTTTTGTGACGAGAACATTGTTCTTGGTGCCTCCTAGCATTTAGGGGTTGTGGCAATGTCCCGGGGAGTTAAGCTCCGAGGTGTTGTCGTCACAATTTTATCGTTGCAGTTCTGGAATACCTGAGTTTTGCCGACATCGAAAATATTGAGGGAACATCGGAGAGTAACTTCAGAATCTTCTAGTGCACCAAGTAATCATCTGGAGTGAGGGGCTCTCCGGGAGGAAGTAGTTATGAGAACCTAGAGTCGAAGTTAGTAAAATCATTTAACCCGAAAAGAAGAGAGATTAGAGTCCCAGAGTAAAGATCAAGGAATAAAACATCCTAATACCACCCCATGACGATGTGGGCCCAGAAGCCACACAGCCATGTTAGTAAAACAGTTTTCACTGCCTAGACTCAACTTAAGCCAAGGAGCTTGGAAGGGGGATTCTGTCGGCGTTCTGGGAACGGGGGTCCCCTGACTTGCCTGCCTGCGGCTTGCGGCGTGGCTCAAAAGGGGACCCAGCACGGCCCATCTTCATCAACACAGACCCAAGACCCTCGCGAGGGGCCAAGCCTCGCGGGGCGGACGACACGGAGCTTCCTCAGGCACGGCCTCATCAGGCTGGCTCGCGAGGAGGCGGAGAGATCAAGGCGGGGTACCTCACGAGGTGCCCGTGACGCAAGCCATGACGACCAAAGGCGCCAGGCAGGCGCCAGCCGCGCAGTGTCCTCCTTTCCTCTTTGGTGCAAAGGGAGCAAGCGCAGGCGAGAGCATCAAGCAAAGGCACCCATTTCGGTGTAACGAGACCAAGACCAGTCCAACGGCAGGGAGGAAGTCATTGTGGAGCCCAAGCCAGCGTCACCACCAGAGCCTTTGGCAGGCGAGGACCAACTTTAGTCAGGATAAGTGTACCAGATGTTCCCCTTCAAAATGGCCAATTGTTGGCGCCCTTCCCGCTCAATATTTGGGAAGAGTCCCAGGGCCTTTGCCTATAAATAGGAGTAGCCACCCCCAGGGTAGAGGGGCAATCAAGAAGGGAGAATCTAGAAGCCAAGCGAAAAACTAGCTAGGATCGGATCGAGTAGCATCACACAGAGAGAGAGAGAGAAGGGCGACTGAACTCCTCCTAGCAGTTCATCCCCCCAGCCAAGAACAGACCCTCGCGAGGCTGTTCTTCCTTGTATTGCTCGTCATCATCAGCCCAAGAGGCAATCCACCACACCACACACTAGAGTAGGGTATTACACCACAACGGTGGCCCGAACCAGTATAAACCCTGTGTCTCTTGTGTTGTTCTTTCCATAGCTTAGATCTTAGCGAGGCAGAGGGGTGCAGGTAGGTAGAAGGCGAAATCTCCGCATGCACCCCAGTGTTCGAACCTCAAGGGTCTGCCGGAACCCGAAATCCGACATTTGGCGCGCCAGGTAGGGGTGCGCCAGAATTCGTCTTCCACCACCCCGTTCTCCTCCGACCATCGCATCCATGTCTGACGCTCGTCGGGCCCGCGCCGAGCGCCGGGCCGCTCTCGCTTCCCGCGTCGCCCAGACGGCTCCTGTCGGCGGGCGTCCTCGCTGTTCCCCGTCACCTGCCGTCAACGCTGCCACCGGCCCGGCGGGGAACGAGCAGCAAGCGTCGTCTCAGCATCCGTCCGTGCGGCAAGACGGCCGCACCGCTACTCCCTCGCTCACCCCAGCTGGTTCTTTGTCCCGTGCGCTCCATGCACCCATGGAGGCTCGAGTTGCACTCATCGCGGCAAACGAGCTCCTGCACTACCGTCTCATCGACGACGTCTATGAAGAATGGCTCGACCGCGTCGCTGAGCTTGTCCGCGCCGCAGGGGGCTCTCCTGCGCCGTCCGTTCTGCTGCACCGCACCCCGCCCCGCGCGGGCGACGAAGCTCCGAGGGCGCCCCAGCCGCCTCCTCCTCAAGAAGGCGCCTTGGCTCCAAGGCGCGTGGCCCCTGGGCGGAACCCGCTCCGTCAGGTGCCAGCGCAGCAAGAGCAGAGCTGCCAAGAAGTCCCTCGCCCACAAGAAGCATCCCGGGTGCTCCCTGCTCCAGCACGTCGCGACCATGCTCCTGCTCCCGCACGTCAAGACCCCGCGCTGCTCCCAGCTGCAGCGCGTGGGGACATGCAAGACCAAGCTCGCCGCCACCCAAGGCCTCCCGTGGCCACAGCAGGCTGCCGTGCCTTCACCACCGAGCTACGCAGCGTCGCGTGGCCCAGCAAGTTCAAGCGAGACCTGCCTCCTCGTTACGACGGCATGGCCAACCCTGCAGAGTTCCTCTAGCTCTATGAGCTGGGCATCGAAGCTGCCAACGGAGACGAGAAGGTCATGGCGAACTGGTTTCCCATGGCACTCAAGGACGGGGCCCGCACCTGGCTCCTGAACCTGACTCCAGGCACGATCTCCTCCTGGGATGAGATGCGCACCTGCTTCATCGCCAACTTCCAAGGTACTCGCGACCGGCCACCCGCCATGAGCGACATGCGCTGCATCAAGCAACATCCCAGAGAGACCCTGCAGAAGTGCATCCAGCGCTTCAACAACGCACGCCTCAAGATTCTCAAGGTGACCGAGGAGGCCATCGTCTCAGCCTTCTCCGATGGCGTGCGCAGTGTCAAGCTGAAGGAGGAGCTGGCGATGCATGAAGACCTGTGCACTTCCTTGGAGTTGTTCAACTTGGCAACCAAGTGCGCTAGGGCTGAGGAAGGGCGTCTCTCCCTCCTCGAGCTGCCTGCCGCAGACCCAGAAGAGAAGAAGCCCAAGGCCAAGGATGTGAAGCGCAAGGGGGCTGCCGTGCTCGCGGAAGAACTAGACACCAAGCGGGGCAGAGATCAGCCCGAATCTTCCAAGGGCAGTCGGTACTGTGTGTACCACGACCTCCACACCCACAACACCAACGAATGTCAAGAGCTCCGTGCCGTGGGAGAAGGAAGGATCGGCCGTCGCCCCGACCACGGTGACCGAGGCTACGGTCGAGGAGGAGGAAGGAACGCAGGACGCTGGGAAGAACGCTGCCCGCACCAAGGGTGGCGCGATCGACCTCGTGAGGATCGCTAGCAAGACCCGCCTCGCGAGGGAGACTGGAGGGATCAGCCTCGCGAGGATCACCCGCAAGGCAACGCAGGCCTCCCTCCGCTGCCGCCGCAGCCAAGGAGAAACGAGGACCGCCATCAGGACGAGGGGGCTGGGGGCTTCCAGGAGCCGCGCGCGATCACCTGCATCTTGGGCGGGGCTCAAGCCCCAGCCTCTCAACGCATCTTCAAGCAGTTCACCCGCGAAGTGAATGCAGTCCTCCCCAAGCTCGAAGCCACGCGCCCTCTCAGGTGGTCGGCGTGCGCCATCACGTTCAGCTTAGCAGATCAGCTCAAGTGTGCGGCCACAGCCGGAGTCCTCCCGATGCTTTGTTCCCCAATCATTAGCAACATGGTGGTCACCAGGACCCTTATCGATGGCGGGGCAGGGCTCAACGTCCTGTCCGTGGAAACATTCAACAATCTCCAAGTGCCCTACAACCAGCTTCAGCCAACCAAGACTTTCTCCGGAGTCACCGACAGCTCCATGATCCCGATTGGGCAGGTCCGCCTCCCTGTCACCTTCGGGGAATGCGACAACTACCGCACCGAGCTCATCGACTTCGACGTCGCTCTCATTCGCCTGCCGTACAACGCCATCCTTGGGTACCCAGCGCTGGCCAAGTTCATGGCCGTAACTCACCACGGCTACAACGTCCTCAAGATGCCAGGAAGTGGCGGAGTCATCACGGTGCCCTGTGAAGAGAAGGACGCGGTGTCTTCCCTGGAACGAGCCTTTTAGGCCGCATCACTGAAAGACCCAGATCGCGGAAGCAGGAGGCTTCCCGAGACCGCCCCCAAGAAGAAGAAGACATCGTCCGGCCCGGCCCCTCAGGGCCCGCGCTTGCCCAGGGGGAACCTCCTTCCATCGCATAGGAAAATGCGCCCGGCGCCCTCCTCAGGCAGGGCTCGGGGGCTCTCCCCTAGAGGGCCACCGACCTGGCTAAGGTCACGAGGGAGGCGCTTGGGCACCACATGGAGGCGTGTTTCGAAGCACGTTTCCCTCAAGGAGTAAGGCAAGGAGAGCCAGACCCTCAGGAGTTCGTCAGCAAGGCCATTCAGGAGCTACAAGAGTCAAGAGTCAAGAAAGGCGGCCGCCGCCTACCAGTTGTGGCTCCCCATCCAGGCGAGGATGGTGGGCTGCGCGTCTGCATCGACATACCAGGGCTCAATCGAGTCGCCTCTCTGGAGCGCCTCTGGCCCTCGCGAGTGGGGCGCTGTGAAGGTCCACCCCACAGCTATGTTCGCATGCCTTACGGCTTGCCGAACGCGGCTGCCACGTACGAGCGCCTCATGAGGGGCATCATGGAGGCTCAAGAGGCCAGGCATTCCGCAGCCCTGGCGGAGATGGAGATGGTCCGCGAGGAGCCACCAGCGCCTCCGGAGCCTCCCGAGGCCCCCGGGCCTGGGGGCTCGTGAGGATCGGCTTCCACAGCCCACTGAGTCTGCTACACCAACAGTCCTTCATCCTCAACATCATCAGGTGACATCTTTCAAGTTTCATTTCCAGCTGGGAGCGCCCCCTAGGGCTGCATTATTCCCAGGCCGCGTGGGTCCGTCCCTGCGGCATGTATCCCTTCTATTTCATGTTGTTAGCTTACTTTGTTGGGGGCGCCCCACGGGCTGCATCATCCCCAAGTCGCTCAGGCCTGACCCAGTGATGTCCGCCTTCCCAACATCTATTTGAATGAATCCACTCCTTCGGGGCTAATGTGTTTGACCTAGTTGCCCGCTCAACTGACGCCAACTGACGGAGCTGCTCCCAAACGGCACGACGCTTCCGCATGGGTCCGTCCCTGAAACACCAACAAACCTGAATGGCTGAGCTCTGGTCGCGGCAGCCCCGCATGGCGCCACCTCGTCAAGCCTTCAGTGCCTCATCGCCCCTCGGAAGCAACCAACAGCTGACTGTCAATTGTCATGGCAACCCCTCGTTCTTTCTATGATGGGTCTACAGGATCTCCTAAAGGAGCTGCGTCAGGCGAGGCCCTTGCGGTGTCTCCTTCACTCTCATCCGCGCGAACCGCTTGCACGTTAAAGGGGGGTGCCTGAGCATCGCAACTCAGGGCTCCTACTGGCTCTCCAGCCCTCACCCTCTGGCCTTGTCCACGCCATCGCAAGCTGGCATACCAGTGACGGCTGAGACTCGCTCGAGGGCCAGGACCCGAGGACGTAGAGCAGAAAGGGGAGCAAAGGCGAGAGGGGAGGGACACGCGAGGACCTCGCCGAGCAACCTCACGCCTGCCGATGCACGGACCCGGCGACACACCAGAGAGCGGTCCCTGATTCTCGAGATAAGTCACCACCCGGAAGCACCAGCTACCGTGGCACCATCCCCGCACCTAATGCAATCCCGTGTTAGCGACGCCGCTCTCCTTTCTCACCGAACGACGGCTGCTTGAGCGCCAAAGGGGACATCCTGAGCATCGCGACTCAGGGGCTCTTACCAGACCCAGAGTCGCTCACCTCCTGGCCTTGACCACGGCATCATGACCTGGCATACCAGGGATGGCTGAAGCCACCTTGGGACTGGGACCTGTCGGCGCAGAGCACCAAGCCCTCATGAGGTTCGAAAGGGAGAACTGAGCTAAGACGGAATGAGCAACTCGCACAATTCTACGACAAGGGTTATATTAACAAACAGGATCACAGGCACCTTACAAGCCCCCACGGGACGCGTCTTTGATTCCTTGCAGGGAACATATCCTAAAAGGACGCTAACTACATGCGCCCTGCAAAAGATGCCATCGTCAACAGCGGGCTGTCAAGCACCGGCACCAACCCCATCCAGATCAGAGTTGGTGACGGCCTAACGAGCCCGCCCTGCTCCAGGAGCAGCGCCGACTCGGGGGCTCGTAGCTATCGTCACTCGTCTCCGGAGTCGCGAAGAGCTCGCCGAAGTCGCTGGACCCTCCGACGCCTCCGCCGCCTGAGCAGCCGCCAAGGGAGCTGTCGGCGGGCCCAGTCCTCACCGTAGTAGGGTCCCGACCACCTCTCCCGGGGCAGCACTCCAGCCGGCGCCCGTTCACATCGAAGACCTTGAAGAACATCACCGAAGCACCATCATACTCCAAGTGGATCGCGAAGGCGCCTCTTGTCCTGCAAACCCGGGTGATTTCGCTCCAGCCTCGAGTCATGAAGACCTCGCTCGGGGCAACGACCGCGACCTCTGCCTCGGTCGCGAGGGTGCTGCAGCCGGCGTGCTACAACCAAAGCTCCAGGAGTTCTCCCTGTGGGATGATGGAGGCGAAGAAGGGAGGAAGGCGAATCCAAGACTGAGGAGGCATGGCGGCGTGGAGCACGAACTCTTGGGAGGAGCCCTTAGTGTGGACCCCAGGGGGGATGACCCACACCTTCGTGACCCGTCGGCGCCGACGGTGGCGCCGCCCGTGGCGATCGGCATCGACTCCTTCAGAGCCCTCGATGTGGGTGTACAAGGGAAGCGGGAACCCCGGCGGTGGCTGCTCGCACCAGGGCCTCGACACCACCTGATGGGCCCCCTCGTCCCGGCCGCGGAGGGCGAGCCGTTTCTTCGGCGGGAGCGGGTCTGGTTCCTCTCGGGGAGCCTTTCCCTTCTCTGCCGCTGAGAACCGGCGGATCGGAGCCATCGCAACAAGACGGAGCAAGGACCGGGAAGAAGGAGAAGCAAGAAGGGATGGACTGGAAGGGGGCACACCGTTCCATACTAATGGCCGGCGAAGGCCAACCGCCAACCTCCACGATCGCAGGTAATCATGACCCTCTTTGCATGCAGGGACTTGTCCAATCCGTGCAGTTGCCGAGGCGCCGTGGGGAAGTGGAGACGCCCACGTCCAATCAACCGCCACGTGGCACCCAAGGCCGCAGGCTGTTAGGGCCCGCGGCGCTTCGCTCTTGCCCTTTCGCCTCCCTGCACGACCAAATCCGGGCGCACCTTGGGCCCGGGGGCTACTGTCAGCGTTCTGGGAATGGGGGTCCCCAGACTTGCCTGCCTGCGGCCTGCGGCGTGGCTCAAAAGGGGGCCCAGCGCGGCCCATCTTCATCAACACGGACCCAAGACCCTCGTGAGGGGCCAAGCCTCGCGGGGCGGACGACACGAAGCTTCCTCAGGCATGGCCTCATCAGGCTGGCTCGCGAGGAGGCGGAGAGATCAAGGCGGGGTACCTCATGAGGTGCCCGTGACGCATGCCATGACGACCAAAGCGCCAGGCGGGCGCCAGCCGCGCAGTGTCCACCTTTCCTCTTTGGTGCAAAGGGAGCAAGGGCAGGCGAGAGCATCAAGCAAAGGCACCCGTTTCGGTGCAACGAGACCAAGACCAGTCCAACGGCAGGGAGGAAGTCATTGTGGAGCCCAAGCCAGCGTCACCACCAGAGCCTTTGGCGCGAGGACCAACTTTAGTCAGGATAAGTGTACCAGATGTTCCCCTTCAAAATGGACAATTGTTGGCGCCCTTCCCGCTCAATATTTGGGAAGAGGCCTAGGGCCTTTGCCTATAAATAAAACTAGCCACCCCCAGGGTAGAGGGGCAATCAAGAAGGGAGAATCTAGAAGCCAAGAGAGAAACTAGCTAGGATCGGATCGAGTAGCATCACACACACAGAGAGAGAGAGAGAAGGGTGACTGAACTCCTCCTAGGAGTTCATCCCCCCAGCCAAGAACAGACCCTCGCGAGGTTGTTCTTCCTTGTATTGCTCATCATCATCAGCCCAAGAGGCAATCCACCACACCACACACTGGAGTAGGGTATTACACCACAACGATGGCCCAAACCAGTATAAACCCTGTGTCTCTTGTGTTGTTCTTTCCATAGCTTAGATCTTAGCGAGGCGGAGGGGTGCAGGTAGGTAGAAGGCGAAATCTCCACGCGCACCCCAGTGTTCGAACCTCAAGGGTCTGCCCGAACCCGGAATCCGACAGATTCCTACAGGCAATCAGCTCTGATACCAAGTTGTCACGGCCCCGATTTGACTATACACTAATCATACACGCAAACATGTAATATCAAGTTCAGGGACTCACAGGAAGATATCACAACACAACTCTAAAATAAAATAAGTCATACAAGCATCACAATACAAGCCAGGGGCCTCGAGGCCTCTAATACAAGTGCTCGATCATAGAAGAGTCAGCGGAAGCAACAATATCTGAGTACATACATAAGTTAAACAAGTTGCCATAAGATGACTAGCACAAACTGGGATACAGATCAAAAGAGGCGCAGGCCTCCTTCCTGGGATCCTCCTAAACTACTCCTGGTCGTCGGCGGTGGCCTGCACGTAGTAGTAGGCACGTCCGGTGTAGTAGGAGTCATCGTCGGTGGTGTTTGGCTCCTGGGCTCCATCATCTGGTCCCAACAACCAGGTATAGAAAGGGTAAAAGGGGGGAGCAAAGTGTGACAGCCTGATTTTTTCCCTCTCTTATTTACCTGATTTTTATTTGGATTTATTTTGAAAGTTTGGGTTTGAATCTTTTCATATGGACTTAGACACTTGGGTATCCTTGGCTTTCACCCAAGTGCATCATTCCCCTCTCTAATCATCATTCCCCTTCTCATCCATCTCAAAATAATCTTGGGAATATTTTTCTTAAATGAAAAATATTCATTTTTCTTCTCTAAAGCCCTAGCTAGTTCAATGAGTTCCAAAGCAACGCTCATTTTTTCTTGCCCACAAAAATCTGAGAAAATTCCCAAATATTTTTTGAACCCTAGGGCACCTTCGTGAGCAAAAATATTTCATCAGTTTTTGGAATATTTTTGCTACAAAAAACATTTTATGTTCTGGACACAAATGGTGGTTTCTACAGCAACTACCATTTTACTTGCTCCCTTGTGCCTGAATTTTCTTATGCATCATCACCTTAGTAGATGATGGCTAGCCTCCAAAGCACAGCCCCCAACTCCCAGCCATTTGACCTCAGTAACATCTCAAAGTTACTGACCAGAAACTTACCTGGCGTGTAAAATCTTCTCTACAGCATCTGGAGCCAAACCAAAGCGTGGTAACATTCAAAACTACCACGAACAACATGCCAGACATGAATTTTGGGATTAGGTCGGCATGAGGTCAGAGTTCACGCAGTGACCACGTTCATCCAGGCATGCTGCCATGCGGCCAATGCACTCTGCGACGCACCCGAGCCCCTGTTGATCACGTGCTCACTTCCCCGCCTGCCTAAGCGTGCCAAACTTCGCCACCATCCTCGTATCAACGCCATTAACTCCCCCCTGGCGCTCGCCGACACCGGAGCTCGCTGCAGCAAGAACGGGCACGGTCCAGCCAACCCAACAGTGCGGTGCGCACTGTGCTCGTCGCCTTCTCCTTGTTCCTGTGCTCATCCCCGTTCGCCAATAGTCGCCGTGTGAGCTGCGCTGGCGCTCGCCGACGCCAGAGCTTGCCGCAGCGAGCACGGGCACGGTCCGGCCAACTCAACAGTGCGGTGCGCACTATGCTCGTCGCCTTCTCCTCGTTCCTGTGCTCGTCCCCATTCGCCAATAGTCGCCACGTGAGCTGCGTCACCTTCTCCCCCTCTCACTGACGTCGCTCGTCGTCGTGTGCCATGGACGTGTCCACCAACGGAGCCCAAAACCCCCCTCTCCGCTCGCCTATAAATTGAGCCGCCCCCAGCCTCCTCGAGAACCATCCACCGCTCCAACACACCCCACAAGCGCATAGGAAACCGTAGCCCGGCCGGGCAGGCCGCGGGCCGCCGTCCTTGAGCTTGAGCTCGCCGGCGATCCCCTCTGGTCGTCAAAGTAGCTCCAACCCCTCCCAGGCCAGGGTGATCCTTCCAGGGCCTCCGCCTCTCTCCGGTGAGGCCATCCTGTCCCCCTGGAGCCCCTGAAGTTGCCCCTGCTCGCTGTCTTCCTCATCTCTGGCGACCACTGCCCTCTGCCTCCGCTTGCGAGGTCGATTCCGACGTCGGCCGACCGCCCCTAGCGATGCTACGGGTACGGGCAGGTGCGCCTACATCCCCTCTCTCAATCCCTCCCTCTCGTTTTGGCCAAGGAGCCCTCGTCGCCGGCGAGAGCTCCGGCGAAGCCGCGACCCCTCTCTATTTCCTTCTCCCCTCCTTCTCACCTGACTAGTGGGGCCTGCTAGTCAGCCACTCTGTACACGTGCGAAGCGGTACGAGTGGTGGCGCCCTGAGGCCTTACACCTTCGACCCCCCTAGTCTGTTTATCTAAATTCAAATTCAATTCAATTCCAGAGAGCTTCAAACAGCTATAACACTTTAACCATAAGTCCAATTGAATTTATTGTTTTTGCATTATGTTCTTTGCAAAGAAATCTAGCAGCTCACCAAAAATGAGATTTTTCTGAGCTGTCTAGAATTTCTAGTGATTTTCAGAAGAGTTCTTGATATTTTCATCCTGTGTTTAAAATTTATTTTCAGAGGGTGAGGCTTGTCTTGAGGATCACCAGAAGGCATGTGAACCTCATCTGCACTAAGGCAAGCCACAACAACATTTTCATGGTGCCATTTCAATATTGATGATTTTCTTACTTGAATGAAATGATTAATCCATGCATTTAAATAACTATTATGTTATTTATATTATATTAAGTGTGTGTTAGTATTATGCTTGATCTACAGAACATTGAAACTAGCTTAGTTATTAAAGAAGCTAAGATCTAATTATGGTAATGATAAAATGATTTGTTATGCATATGAGTAATTGCTTAAAGTTATTTTCTTGCATAAATAAAATTGTTAAATTTGCTAGAAAATATCATGTTAAGTGCTTGTTTAGTCATTTACTTAAGTTACAGAATATTTGAACCTAACTTGGTTGGCAAAGAGAATAGGATTTGCTTGTGGTGATAGAAAATCTTTGCTATCCATATGAGAAATTAATCGAAGTTATTTTCTTGCAAGAGAAAATGATAATACTTGCTGCAAAATATATTGTTGAAGTGAGAGTTACCTTGACCAGGAAAGTAATATAAGTTGTTGATGCTTATGCTTAGTGTGAATATGGTTGACATCAGTCATTGTCGTTAATATGTGATGCATGTGTAGTATTGCATTTCATGGCATGCTATGACACCGGTCATCTTCATTTTAAGTTGAACCTGAATATAACTAAACTTGAAGATATCGTTGACTGGGTCATGGTGCCGCTGAATCAAGATTTCCCAGTGCAACCACATTTGCCTTTATGGGAAGGCCTTGATTCGGTCCATTGACATGCCTCTGGTCGGTAACTCCTACTAGGGAAGGTTATGGGCATGCTTACCCTGGCCCGCTAAGCAGGCATAACCTTGTGTGCCCGTTGTTGAGATTATGGTACCGGGTCCCCGAGTGGGATCGTTTTGGCCACGACGGTGGTCGTTGTGTCTTTGGTAGACACGGGGCCACCCAGGACTAGCCCGTTGGGGATTGGGTCGGAGTGGCCGGGAGAGTGTCATGGAAATGGAAGGGTTTTCTCGGAATGCCATTGGTCCACCCAAATGGGAGTGCGAGGCCATGGGTTCCGTGGTGTGGGTACAGTGTGCTACCTCTGCAGAGTGTATAATCTATCGATAGCCGAGTCCACGGTCGCGGACACCTCGTAGTAGGTCCCACCATGAGTCAATGCTTAATAAACCTACACACTAAGTTATGAACTTTGCACTATTGATGATGGTGGAAAGGCTATCGAGATGTTCGAGACCCAATATGGGTCGTGGTTGTGATTGCCGTAAGGGTCACGAGTTACTCTGGTCAAGACCATGATGGTGGTTTGGTTGTGATCGCCGTAAGGATCACGAGTTACTCTGGTCAAGACCATGATGGTGGTTTGGTTGTGATCGTCATAAGGATCACGAGTTACTCTGGTTAAGACCATGATGGTGGTTTGTTTGTGATCCGAGAACGATCATGGTTGGTAAGTCGGTCCCGTGGGACGTCTATCCCAAGAGCATGAGCACATCATGTTGGAACATTATTGCATTATTAATTGGTTAAATATCATGATATTGTTTGTACATTCAATGTACTGACCTGGCGTGTCATGCCAGATTTAAGGAAAGTCGCGTTGGAAAGGAGCGCTGCTCGAGTCTAGATCGTGTCCACATCGGTGTCCCTGTGCTATGGAGTTTCCGCTACGACGTTGTTCCACTTCCACGGAGTTGTATGATCGAGGCCCCTTTATGTCCACTAAATAATGTACCTATTGTTCAGCCGCACCGTGTGTGCTGCTCGGCCTCGACATCTGTTGTAATATAAACTTTGATCCGCTAGCATAAATAAAGCGGTTGTTTTTCTGTACCAAGATGTTGTGTGTTGCCAAAAGACATGGTCTCTAGGCTGGCAATGCAGGGTAAACCGGTTGCTCTGAGCCGGGGTGCCACAACGCTTGGTATCAGAGCCGCGCTGACTATAGGCCACGCTAGACTACGACATGTTAACTGGACGTTAGATACGAGTTTAAGTTGAGTGCCGGTAGCAATTGTAGCTGGTTGTTGCATTGCATGCACTTGATTTATATTTTTATGCTAACCTGCTAATGGTTGTGAGTGTAGATGGCTCCGGTGCCATATCCGTGCCAGTTGCAGTTGATGCTGTACACGTCACCGCACCTCCTTCGCAACGTGTGGCGTCAGCTGTACCTCCTCGGAGACGATCCTATCTATCGTGTGTACCGGGAGCGTCTAGCTGATTCCGTGTATGAGTATCATGCAGTGGTTACTCTGCGCACTAGTTCCGATTCCGGCTCTTACACTCGTACTTCTCGGAGGGGTTACACCTCTACCGCTTCTCAGGCTGTCCAGTTTGCTGCATTCGAGGTCCTTGTCGAGCTTTGCTACAACGAGGTCCGAATGCAAAACCACCCAGGTTTCTTTTACTACCCTTCTCTGCACGACAATGGTCGTGTCCATTTCCAGATCATTGATCTGGAGTCTGATAGTGTTGCTAGCCACCTTGCTCGTTATGTCACTGCTAGCTACCTTATGATCCACGAGCTGGATCGAGAGCTAACTCATGCCCGTACTGCTTCAGCCACTGCTTTGGTCACTACTAGATCTGCCACTACTCCATCTTCTCTGGGATTTACTCCGTATATTCCAGCCAGTTCTAGCTCCCCTGTTTCACCAGTTACTCCCCCGAGTAGCTCAGGCACCTCGATGATGAACCCTCTCAGTACTCCTGCCGAATGGGTTTCACTTCTCACTACTCCTGTAGCCTCGATGCTTCATCCTAACCCTGCCCCTGAGGGAGAGCCCTCGAGGCAGCGTCATAGTGTTACCTTGAATCCGGAGGTTTCCATTAACCTCGTCAGCTCAGGATCCGAGTCTGCTTCAGGGGAGGACACCGCAACACCAGTAGAGCAGTAGTACCTCGGAGTATTCGCAGCCGTCCGGATAATGTAGGGAGTTAGCCGTACGAGTCATGTTGTTTCGTTGCATGTATGATAGTAGTTGAACCTGCCATGTTGTTTATCTTTCATGTATGAGTCTATGTATAATTATGTTGGGACTTTATTCGCCATATTTTCTTCGATCTTTTGTTTTCTTCCAGGATTTGTCGCTAGCTTTTCCCCAAATTTATTCTTGGATGTTTCTCATCTCGATTGTGTTGTCTTGGGAAAAATCCACAATAGGATGACGCGGGGAGGCAGCAGTAGCACCGTTCGTGAGTGAACTCATGTTCGTCGTTCCGCACGACAGGCAGGACATTCGCCCGAGCCGTACGTTCCGCCACCGCCTCCACTGCCAAATCCGCCCTCCAACGAGGAAGTTCTGTGTATGTTTGAGGAAAGAAGTAACAATGATCTGCTTGAAATGTTAAGAAGTGTGCAAGCTATGGTTGGACAGAATGGAAATCAGAACGGTCATTACTCAAAGCTGTCAGCTTTTCAAAGGACCATGCCACCCAGTTTCAGTCAGCTTATTGACCCATTGGATGCAGACGATTGGTTGCGTACCATTGAGAAAAATCCTGAGATTGCTCGTACTGATGAAAATGATAAAGTTCCATTTGCAACTCATTACCTTGAAGGCGCTGCTGCCATATGGTGGGAAAATGCAAAAGCCATGTGGCCTGCTGATGAAGAAATCACCTGGGAAAAATTTAAGGATCAGGTCCGGAAATATCATATCCCTACTGGAGTTATGAAGGTTAAGCAGCGTGAATTTCTCACACTCATCCAAGCAAATCAGTCTATGGGGGAATATTTGCAAAAATTCAATCATCTGGCCCATTACTCCCTTTATGATGTGGCCACCGAAGAAAGAAAGATTGACAGATTTCTTGGAGGCTTAAATCCGCAACTCCGGTGCACTCTTAGTATGTTTGGTTTCCCAGATTTCCAAACTCTGGTAAACAAGGCTTTCATTGCTGAACGGGAGCACAAGCTTATATCAGATAATAGACATGCCAACAACGACAACAAGCGTAAGTTTAGCCGGAGAAGGATGGGCAGCCAGTGCAAAGGGCTCGTACCAGGCAGCAGATTCATGTGGAAAACAAGCCAAATTGGCAACAGAATGTTAACAAGACCACCACTCAAGTCAGGAATATCGTGACCAACCCCATTCATGAGGAGCGTCAGCGCAATAATTCTGGCTTCAATTGTGGGAAGAACGGACATTATGCCAAACAGTGCCCCAAGAACAACAAGGCGAATGCCCCATTCAGGCCACAAGTCAACTTTATAGAGTCATGCCTGACCCAGCAAAACATTACTGGGCACGTCCATCATCTCTCAGCCGATGAAGCACAAGAGAACCCCGAAGTCGTCATTGGTATGTTTTCTGTAAATGACATACATGCCGTAATTTTATTTGACTCTGGGGCTTCCCATTCTTTTATTTCTCGGAGTTTTGCTGCCCAAAACAAATTTCCTTGTACACTTTTGGGAAAAAATATGCTGGTACAAAATCCGGGATCTCTAATCAAGAGCAACCTGGTCTGCCGTGATCTGGAAATCAATATCAACGAAGTCTACTTACCAACCTCTCTAATAATTATTGAGTCTAAAAAGTTGGATATTATATTGGGTTTGAATTGGTTGACCCAATATCAAGTTTGCATAAACTGCGCAACACGAGAAGTCACTTTGACCAGTCCAAATGGGCAGACTACCAAATTCTTTGCTCGCAAGAATATACCCAAACAAGAATTGGTTTTCACCGATGTGGCTTTGTTGGAATTAATTCCTGTGGTCAGCGAGTACCTTGATGTATTTCCAGAAGAACTGACAGGCATGCCACCAGATCGAGAGCTGGAATTTTCAATAGACCTTGTGCCCGGAACTCCATCGCTATACAAGAAGTATTACCGGATGCCCTCATCATAATTAGTGGAGCTAAAGAAACAGCTTGGTGAATTGATCCAGAAAGGATATATTCGCCCCAGCTCTTCACCATGGGGATCACCCGCTATTTTCGTGGACAAAAAGGATGGCAGCCTCCGCATGTGCGTGGATTACCGCCAGCTGAATGAGGTCACCATCAAAAATAAATATCCGCTGCCAAGGATTGATGATTTGTTTGATCATCTCAGTGGGGCTAAGGTATTCTCTAAGATCGATTTACGGACCGGATATCATCAGCTCAAAATTAAAAAGGAAGATATTCCTAAGACCGCATTCACTACTCAGTACGGTGTTTATGAATATACAATGATGTCCTTTGGTCTCACCAATGCCCCTGCTTTCTTCATGCATATGATGAACAAAGTATTCATGGACTTCCTCGACAAATTTGTGGTAGTCTTTATCGATGACATCCTCATTTACTCCAAGGGTGAAGATGAGCACAAGGATCACCTCCAAGCAGTGCTACAACGACTCCGTGACCATCAGCTTTACGCCAAATTCGGTAAATGTGAGATTTGGCTCAAGAAAGTTGGGTTTCTCAAACATGTATTATCCGCCGAAGATATATCCATGGACCCAAGCAAAGTAAAGGATGTGCTCGATTGGTTGCCGGCCATGATAGTGACACAAATCTGGAGTTTTCTCGGATTAGCTGGATATTACCGTCGTTTCATTGAAGGGTTTTCCAAGATTTCTAAATCCATGACAGAGCTACTCGAAGAAGTTTGAATGGACGGAGGATTGTGAGAAAAGTTTCAATGAGCTAAAGATACGGCTGACAATCGCACCTGTATTGTCTCTCCCAGACATTTATCGCAGCTTTGATGTGTATTGTGACGCCTCCAGGCAAGGCCTCGGTTGCGTACTTATGCAAGACAGCAAGGTAGTAGCATATGCATCGTGACAGCTATGACCCCACGAGGGAAATTATCCTACTCATGATTTGGAATTGGCTGCGGTGGTTCATGCATTAAAAATTTGGAGACACTACCTTATTGGAAAAAGGTGCCAAATTTTTACCGATCACAAAAGTCTTAAATTCATATTTACTCAGCCAGATTTAAATCTCCATCAACGAAGATGGCTAGAGTTGGTCAAGGATTATGATCTTGGAATAAATTATCACCCAGGTAAGGACAACGTGGTTGCCGATGCACTCAGTCGAAAGCCTGTCAGCTTAAATGTCATATCGAAATACTTGCCTCTCAAACTCCAAGAGGAGATCGCTCAGCTCAACCTGGTCATAGTGGATGCTGGCCTCGCTAATATTTTGGAAGTTACCCCCACACTTGAGGAAGAGATCCGCAAGGCCCAGCCAGCTGACATCAAGCTGCAAAAACGTGCCAAGAGCCCGATGGTAGGGTAGACCCCAAATTTCTCCACGGGCAAATTCGGTACCCTCTGATTCCGTGGACGGATTTGTGTACCCAATCAGCCGTACTTAAAGAAGAAAATCCTGTCGGAAGCACACGAATCCTCATATTACATTCACCCGGGAGGTACAAAAATGTATGAGGACCTAATATTCTGGTGGGATGGAATGAAGAAAGACATTGCCTATTTTGTGGCCTGTTGCGACATAATCAACAAGGTGAAGGCAGAGCATAAGAAACCAGCCGGACTCCTCCAACCTCTGCCGGTTTCGCAATGGAAATGGGATGACGTTTGTATGGATTTCATTACGGGATTGCCTAAGACTCAGCGAGGAAATGATGCAATCTGGGTCATAGTGGACAACTTAACCAAGGTTGCTCACTTCATTCCGATCAGCACCAGATATCGAGCAAATCAACTGGCATAGCTGTATGTATCCAGAATCGTCAATCTGCATGGAGTACCCCGAACCATCACTTCCGACCGAGGTTCCCTGTTTACCTCCGCTTTTTGGTCCCATCTCCATCAAGCCTTGGGGACAGCGCTGAAATATAGTACTTCTTATCATCCTCTGACCGATGGACAAACAGAGCGGGTAAATCAAATACTTGAGGATATGTTGCGAGCCTGTGCTTTATCCCAAGGACCTAAATGGGAAGATTGCTTGCCATATGCCGAGTTTTCATACAATAGCAGCTTCCAGACCAGTCTAATGATGTCACCGTATGAAGCTCTGTATGGCCGTAAGTGCCACACTCCTTTAAATTGGTCTCAAACTTGAGACAGCCGTATCTTCGGAACAGATCTCATGATGGAAGCTGAGAAACAAGTTAAGGAAATCAGGGACAGATTGCAATTGGCAAAATCTCGGCAGAAAAGTTATTATGATGCAAAGCACCGACATATCAAGTTTGAACCCGGAGAACACATATACCTCTGAGTCACTCCTATGAAAGGAGTCAAGATGTTCCAGACTCGTGGAAAGTTGGCACCCAGGTTTATTGGTCCATTCCCGGTTATGTCCCGAGTGGGTACTGTTGCATATCAGTTGGAACTACCCGCTGCATTGGCACACGTGCATAACGTGTTTCATGTTTCACAATTAAGACGCTGCATATCCCCGCCTGAGAAAAGGACTGCTATGGTTGAGGTAGAATTGGCAAATGATTTGACCTATGAAGAAAGACCAATTAGAATTTTGGATCAGATGGAAAGGGTCACTCGCAGTAAAGTAAGAAGATTTTACAAAGTTCACTAGGAGCATCACATGGAGTCAGAATCAACTTGGGAGCGGGAAGAATTCCTAAGGGCTCATTATCCAAAGTGGTTTTCCCAAGCAACCGAATCTCGAGGACGAGATTCATTCTAAGTGGGGGAAGTTTGTGACAACCTGATTTTTGCCCTCTCTTATTTGCCTGATTTTCATTTGGATTTATATTGAAAGTTGGGGTTCGAATCTTTTCATATGGACTTAGACACTTGGGTACCCTTGGCTTTCACCCAAGTGCATCATTCCCCTCTCTAATCATCATTCCCCTTCTCATCCATCTCAAAATAATATTGGGAAATTTTTCTTAAATGAAAAATATTCATTTTCTTCTCTAAAACCCTAGCTAGTTCAATGAGTTCCAAAGCAACCCTCCTTTTTCTTGGCCACAAAATCTTAGAAAATTCCCAAATATTCTTTGAACCCTAGGGCACCTTCCTGAGCAAAAATATTTCATCACTTTTTGGAATATTTTTTCTACAGAAAATATTTTCTGTTCTGGACACAAATGGTGGTTTCTACAGCAACTACCATTTTACTTGCTCCCTTGTGCATCAATTTTCTTGTGCATCATCACCTTAGTAGATGATGGCTAGCCTCCAAAGCACAACCCCCAAGTCCCATCCATTTGACCTTAGTAACATCTCAAAGTTACTGACCAGAAACTTACCTGGCGTGTAAAATCTTCTCTACTGCATCTGGAGCTAAACCAAAGCATGGTAACATTCAAAACTACCACGAACAACATGCTAGACATGAAGTTTTGGCTTAGGTCGGCATGAGGCTAGACTTCACGCGGTGACCGCGTTCGTCCAGGCGTGCTGGCATGCGGCCGACGCGCTCTGCGACACGCCCGAGCCTCTGTTGATCGCGTGCTCGCTTCCCTGCCTGCCTAAGCGTGCCAAACTTCGCCACCATCCTCATCTCAACGCCATTAACTCCCCCCCTGGCACTCGCCGATGCCGGAGCTCGCCCCAGCAAGCACGGACACGGTCTGGCCAACCCAACAGTGCGGTGTGCACTGTGCTCGTCGTCTTCTCCTCGGTCCTGTGCTCGTCCCCGTTCGCCAACAATCGCTGCGTGAGTTGCGTCGCCTTCTCCCCCTCTCACTGACGCCACTCATCACCGGGTGCCGTGGACAGGTGTCCACCGACGGAGCCCGAAACCCCCCTCTCCGCACGCCTATAAATGGAGCCGCCCCAGCCTCCTCGAGCAACATCCACCACTCCCACACACCCCACAAGCCCGTAGGAAACCGTAGCCCAGCCGGGTAGGCCGCGGGCCACCATCCTCGAGCTCGAGCTCGTCGGCGATCCCCTCTGGTCGCCGCAGTAGCTCCAGCCCCTCCCAGGCCAGGGCGATCCTTCCAGGGCCTCCGCCTCTCTCCGATGAAGCCATCCCGTCCTCCTGGAGCCCCTGAAGTTGCCCCTGCTCGCCGTCTTCCTCATCTCCGGCGACCACCGCCCTCTGCCTCCGCTTGCGAGGTCTATTTCGACGCCGTCCGACCGCCCCTTGCTACGCTACGGGTATTGACAGGTGCGCCTACATCCCCTCTCTCGATCCCTCCCTCTTGTTTTGGCCAAGGAGCCCTCGTCTCCAGCGAGAGATCCGACGAAGCCGTGACCCCCCTCTGTTTCCTTCTCCCCTCCTTCTCACCTGACTAGCGGGGCCCGCTAGTCAGCCACTCTGTACGCGCGCAAAGCGGTATGAGTGGTGGCGCCCTGAGGCTTTACGCCTTCGACGTCACCCCCTAGCTTGTTTATCTAAATTCAAATTAAATTCAATTCGAGAGAGCTTCAAACAGCTATAACACTTTAACCATAAGTCCAAACGAATTGATTCTTTTTGCATTATGTTCTTTGCAAAGAAATGTAGCAGCTCACCAAAAATGAGATTTTTCTGAGCCATCTAGAATTTTTGGTGATTTTCAGAAGAGTTCTTGATATTTTCATCATGTGTTTAAAATTTATTTTCAGAGGGTGAGGCTTGTCTTGAGGATCACCAGAAGGCTTGTGAACCTAATCTGCACTAAGGCAAGCCACAACTACATTTTCATGGTGCCATTTCAATATTGATGGTTTTCTTACTTGAATGAAATGATTAATCCATGCATTTAAATAACTATTATGTTATTTATATTATATTAAGTGTGTGTTAGTATTATGCTTGATCTACAGAACCTTGAAACTAGCTTAGTTAGTAAAGAAGCTAAGATCTAATTATGGTAATGATAAAATGATTTGTTATGCACATGAGTAATTGCTTAAAGTTATTTTCTTTCATAAATAAAATAGTTAAATTTGCTAGAAAATATCATGTTAAGTGCTTGTTTAGTCATTTTACTTAAGTTATAGAATGTTTGAACCTAACTTGGTTGGCAAAGAGAATAGGATTTTCTTGTGGTGATAGAAAATCTTTGCTTTCCATATGAGAAATTAATTGAAGTTATTTTCTTGCAAGAGAAAATGATAATACTTGCTGCAAAATATATTGTTAAAGTGAGAGTTACCCTAACCAGGAAAGTAATATAAGTTGTTGATGCTTATGCAGTGTGAATATGGTTGACATCATTCATTGTCGTTAATATGTGATGCATGTGTAGTATTGCATTTCATGGCATGCTATGACACCGGTCATCTTCATTTTAAGTTGAACCTGAATATAACTCAACTTGAAGATATCGTTGACCGGGTCATGGTGCCGCTGAATCGAGATTTCCCAGTGCAACCACATTTGCCTTTATGGGAAGGCCTTGATTCGGTCCATTGACATGCCTCTGGTCGGTAACTCCTACTAGGGAAGGTTATGGGCATGCTTACCCTGGACCGCTAAGCAGGCATAACCTTGTGTGCCCGTTGTTGAGATTATGGTACCGGGTCCCCGAGTGGGATCGTTTTGGCCACGACGGTGGTCGTGGTGTCTTTGGTAGACACGGGGCCACCCAGGACTAGCCCGTTGGGGATTGGGTCGGAGTGGCCGGGAGAGTGTCATGGAAATGGAAGGGTTTTCTCGGAATGCCGTTGGTCCACCCAAATGGGAGTGCGAGGCCATGGGTTCCGTGGTGTGGGTACAGTGTGCTACCTCTGCAGAGTGTATAATTTATTGATAGCCGAGTCCACGGTCGCGAACACCTCGTAGTAGGTCCCACCATGAGTCAATGCTTAATAAACCTACACACTAAGTTATGAACTTTGCACTGTTGATGATGGTGGAAAGGCTATCGAGATGTTCGAGACCCAATATGGGTCGTGGTTGTGATTGCCGTAAGGGTCACGAGTTACTCTGGTCAAGACCATGATGGTGGTTTGGTTGTGATCGCCGTAAGGATCACGAGTTACTCTGGTGAAGACCATGATGGTGGTTTGGTTGTGATCTTCGTAAGGATCACGAGTTACTCTGGTTAAGACCATGATGGTGGTTTGTTTGTGATCCGAGAATGATCATGGTTGGTAAGTCGGTCCCGTGGGACGTCTATCCCAAGAGCATGAGCACATCATGTTGGAACATTATTGCATTATTAATTGGTTAAATATCATGATATTGTTTGTCATTATTATTATGCTTGTTGTGAGCTTGCAAGTACATTGAATGTACTGACCTGGCGTGTCATGCCAGATTTCAGGAAAGTCGCGTTGGAAAGGAGCGCTGCTCGAGTCTAGATCGTATCCACATCGGTGTCCCTGTGCTATGGAGTTTCCGCTAAGACGTTGTTCCACTGCCGCGTAGTTGTATGATCGAGGCCCCTTTATGTCCACTAAATAATGTACCTATTGTTCAGCCGCACCGTGCGTGCTGCTCGGCCTCGACATCTGTTGCAATATAAACTCTGGTCCGCTAGCATAAATAAAGCGGTTGTTTTTATGTACCAATATGTTGTGTGTTGCCAGAAGACATGGTCTCTGGGCTGGCAATGCAGGGTAAACCGATCGCTCTGAGCCGGGGTGCCATACAAAGCAACCGTGAGTACTCATCCAAAGTACTCGCAAGCAAGGATCTACACTACATATGCATTGGTATCAGTGAAAGGGGTAGTATATGTGGACTGAACTGCAGAATGCCAGAATAAGAGGGGGATAGCTAGTCCTATCGAAGACTACGCTTCTGGCAACCTCCATCGTGAAGCAGTAGAAGAGAGTAGATGGTAAGCTCACCAAGTATCATCCTATAGCATAATCCTACCCAGCGATCCTCCCCTCATCGCCCTATGAGAGAGCGATCACCGTGTTGTATCTGGCACTTGAAAGGGTGTGTTTTATTAAGTGTCCGGTTCTAGTTGTCATAAGGTCAAGGTATAACTCCGGGTCGTCCTTTTACCAAGGGACACGGCTATTCGAATAGATAAACTTCCCTGCAGGGGTGCACCACATTACCCAACATGCTTGATCCCTCTGGCGAGGCACACTTTCCTGGTTCATGTCTGGCCTCGGAAGATCAACACGTCGCAGCCCTACCTAGGCACAACAGAGAGGTCAACATGATGGTCTAAATCCTATGTGCGCAGGTGTCTGGGCCCATCGCCCATTGCACACCTGCATGTTGCGTGGGCGGCCGGTGAGTAGACTTAGCAACCTCCATTACAAAGAAAGTTGTGTTACGCAGTCCAACCCGGTGCACGCCACTCAGTCGTTGATGTCAAGAAGGCTTCGGCTGATACCACGACGTCGAGTTCCCATAACTATTCCCACGTAGTTGGTTAGTGCATATAGGCCAGTGGCTAGACTCAAATCAAATACCAAGATCTCGTTAAGCGTGTTATTTTGAAGTAATCGCGAACGCTGACCATGGACCAGGCCCACCTCTCTCCTAGGTGGTCGCAACCTGCCCTGTCGCTCTGCCACAAAGTAACAATCGGGGGCCGTCGGGAACCCAGGCCCACCACTACCTGGATGGAACCACCTGCCCCTTCAGCCCCCATATCCGAATCACTTGGGGGTACTCAACGAGCCGACCCGACTTTAATCACAACATGTATCATGTTTAATATGTATAGTATATATACCCGTGATCACCTCCCGAAGTGATCACGGCCCAGTAGTATAGCATGGCGGACAGACAAAAGTGTAAAGTCACTAATGATAAACTAGCATCCTATACTAAGCATTTAGGATTGCAGGTAAGGTATCAAAGATTGCAGCAACAATGATAGGCTATGTAGCAGAATAGGATTAGCCGAAAAAAATAAGAAGCTACACTAATCTAATGCAAGTAGTAGAGAGAAGAATAGGCGATATCGGGTTGATCAAGAGGGGGGGGGGCTTGCCTGGTTGCTCTGGCAAGAAGGAGGGGTCATCGTCGATGTAGTCGATCATGGGGGTACCGGCAGTGGTCTCCAGGTCAACCGGAAAGAAATAACGGAGGGGAACACAATAAATAACAGAGCAATCAAAGCATAACATGGCAATACACGGTGCTAGGGGTAACCTAACGTGGTACTAGGTGATACTGGCGAAGGGGGGAAACATTTGGGAAAGTATTCCCGGTGTTAGGCATTTTTAGACAGATGAAACGGAGGGGACGGTTGCAGGTTTGCTATGCTAGAGAAATGTGGCAGATGAACAGACTTGTATTCGGATTTGTCTCGTCGTTCTGAGCAACTCTCATGTACAAAGTATTTTCATCAGAGTTACGGGTTATTTTATATTAATTTTTAAAGCTTTAATTTATTTTCTCGAATTAACAGATTTTTTTAATTCGGGTTGACTAAGTCAATTTGACTAGTCAAAAGGAGAGGTGTGACCCACATGTCATAGGATTAGATATTTTTAATCTAACTTTTCTTTTTTTAACAGTAGGATCCACATGTCATATACACTACGCCTAACCACTCATTAGCCTAACTACCAATTAGATACTAAGCTAAACAGGGCCCGGTCTCATCCAGAGACGTAGCCAGCCAGACACACATGTAGCCACACACTCACACACTGGTCACACACCACACACACATCATGCAACTCACACACACACACGGCACTCGGCCATGGCCAGCGGTAGTAGCAACGTGCGGTGAACAGTGGAAGCAGTAGTGCTGGCGAGCAACGGTGTCGATGAGTAGCAGTGGAAACACACAGCAGCAGCAGCAGTTACGAATAGCAGGAGGAGGAATGGCAGCAGTGTAGACGCAAGCAGCAGGCAGTAAGAACAGCAGCTACGGGAGCAGGGGCACGGCCCAGGCGGACATACGCGCATAAGGGCGTGGCCTGGGGCGTGCCTGGTGCGGCAAAGGGGCGGCCAGGGGGCACACGGGAGTGGCGCAGGAGTAGCATGCGGGTGCGCACACAGACACGGCGAAGGCAAGCTCGTGGACAATGGCTACTATCGGATGTGGGGTTCCGGCTAACCCTTAAGGTTCGAACACTTGGGTGCGCGTGAAGTCTTTCCCTCCTACCGATCGACGCTCTAGCTCGCTAAGATCTTGCGGACGAACTCGACGAACTCACATCACAGAAAGACACGGGGTTTATACTGGTTTGGGCCACCGTTGTGGTGTAATACCCTACTCCAGTGTGGTGGTGGTGGTGGATTGCCTCTTGGGCTGATGATGAACAATACAAGGGGAAGAACAGCCTCAAGAACAGCCTCCTAAGGTTGAGCTGTTCTTGTGCGTATGAACTTGTGGTGTGTAGGTTCCCTCAAGCTAAGATGAGATGCCCCTACTATGGTGGCGGCTAGTCCTATTTATAGAGGCCCTGGTCCTCTTCCCAAATATTGAGCGGGAAGGGAGCCAACAATGGTGGGCTAATTTGAAGGGGGACATCTAGTACAAGCTATCCCGACAAAAGCGGTCTTCGCCTGTGAAAGGCTCTGGTGGTGATGCCGTCTTGGTCTCCATGATGACCTCCGTCTTGCCGTCCTTCTGGTCTTGGTCTCGTTGCACCAAAATGGAAACCTTTGCCTGGGGCCTCGGTACTCCTCGCCTGCGCTTGCCTCCTTAACACCAAAGAGGAAATGAGGACGCTGCATGCGCTGGCGCCCGCCTAGCGCCCGCCTGGTGTTGTGCGTCATGGCTCATGTCACGAGAATCTCGTGAGGTTCGCCCCGCCTTGATATCTCCGCTCCTCGTGAGCCTTCCTAACCAAGCCGCTCTAGAGGAGGTCTTGTGTCGTCCGATCTTGGGTGCCTTGTTGACGAAGATGGGTCGTATGGCCTGCTGGCTCAGCCACGCCGTGGGCCGCAGGCAGGCAGGTCTGGGGACCCCCATTCCCAAAACACCGACAGTAGCCCCCGGGCCCAAGGTGCGCGCGGGCTTGGCTTCGCGGTGAAGCGAAGGGTCAAGTTCGGAGCACCGCGGGCCCCAAAAGCCTGTGGCCTCAGTTGACGCGTGGCGGTTGATTGGACGTGGGCATCTCCGCTTCCCCACGCTACCTCGACGACTGCACGACTTGACAAGTCTGTGCGACATGCAAGGAAAACCATCATTACCTGCGATCGTGGGAGATGCCGGTTGGCCTTCTCTTACTATAAATGAGGGAGGGCGGAGCCCCCGTCGCCCATCTCTTCCTCGCTTGCTTGCTTCTTCTTTGCTTCATTGCTTGAAGTGCCTCTGATGGCGCCACGAAGGAAGTTCTCTGCCGCCGAGAAGGGGAAGGCCCCTCACGAGGGCCCCAGTGCCCCGGCGCCCAAGCGCGGTCGCGACCGTCCATGCAAGCACGCTGCGACCCCCGTCGTGGCCCACCATCGAGGCTGCGCCGCGGCATGCGGAGGGGACCGTCCCAACCATGGCGGTCCAGCTGATGAGGGGAGGCGCGCGATGGTGGCGCCGCCTCCCCGCCCGCACGTCCATTCAGCGGAGGTGTCGACGGAGTTCATTGTCTGGTCGGAGAACCCGGCCGGCAACTGGCTCCAGCTTCCACGCTTCCTTGTCGATGAACTGCCGGCCCCTGGTCCAGGCGGGCTCTGGTTGCAGGCGGATGGTTGCTGCAGCAAGGCCTCCTAGGTCGCGGTCGAGACTTCCGCCACGCGCAACATAGCCCTGGCCCGCGGCTGGCAGACGTTCGCCTTCGCGCGCGGCCTGGGCAGGCGGAGCATGCTCCACTTCAAGTATGACGGTGGGTCGACCCTCTATGTGAGGGTGTTTGGGGAAGATGGTCGCCGCACCGGGTGCTGCCCCGAGATGAACGACGGTGAGGAGGTGCTCGGCCCTGGTGACGGTCGCGACGAGGATGAGGGCGAGCCTGCCCTCGGCGGCGACCGCGTCTCTTCCAGCTATGGCGGCTCTTCCTCTGGTGACAACTCCAGCAGCGGTGGCTACGACCAGCCGCCACGCCACCGCGCCCGCTTCGAAGGAGGCATCGGGTCATCTCGTCGCCGCACCTTCTTGATGCATGAGGAGGGGTCTGGCTAGGCTCGGGGCGTCGCCAAGGGCATGCCTTCGCGGATTGCTGAAATGCCGCTTTTTTTAGCTTTTTCCTTTTTCCCTGCATCAGAAAATGAAACCAGTATGGGCCTAGAGGGGCGTGTATCAAATTGTGGTTCTTGCTTAATGCAACGTGCATGTTATTCCCATGTTGTGTTGTTATTTTTCGCAAAGATAACTTAACCTGGCGCATTTGGGACGCCCTTTCCTTCACGAGATGTCTGCGTTTGCTCAGAAACTGCAAAAAATTAGTTAGCGGGTGCACTAGAGGATTTGCCGTTCACCCAAACCTTTACTAGGAGCTTTGTATCGCGGTACCCGAGGGGCACAGATTACGAGAGATGTGCTAGCTTTCCGGCTCGAACGAGGGTGACTCGCGAGAAGGCAGAGAGAAGAAAAATGCTCGCAAGGCACCTGTCTAGCCCCCTCACGAGGTATGCGAGAGAGAGATCATGAGCCAACCAGAGCCGAAAAATGCGGTAAAAGGCGAAGGAACCAAATCAGCAAGGAACGCCAAAGGCAAACTTTGATTAAGGAGAAGCGAGCCAAGTGCGGAAAGCAAATGAAAAGCCGCGTACGACACCTAATCTAGTCTTCAAGTCTTCTCACCAGCGCGGAGCTAAGTGCTGTCCACTAGGCGTGGGAGGGAGCCCCAGGGCCTGAGGCTGGCGCTCCTGAGACTCCTGGGTGTGTACAACCCCAACTCATTATTACGTGAGAGTGTCGCGGGCAGCGATTCTTCACAGGCACCGGGCCTTCTTCACAGGCTCTGGGCCTTTCTTCACAGGCTCTGGGCCTTGCTTCATGGGTAGAACTTCTGGAGGTGCTGGATGTTCCAGGCGTTTTGGATAGGTGTCCCTTCTTGCATCTCCAAGCGCACGTCGCCAGGCCTGGAGATGTGGACGACCCTGAACGGGCCCTCCCACATGGGTGAAAGCTTGTGCAACCCTTCCCTGGAGAGGACCCGCCTCAGGACCAGGTCACCCGTCTCGAGCGTCCTGGAGCGAATGTTACAGCAGTGGTAATGCCGCAGCACTTGCTGGTACCTGCCGCCCTTAATGCAGCTTCGCGACGACGTTCCTCTCCCAGCATAAGATCCGTCCCCCACATGGCGTCCTGCTGCGTTTCGTCGAACGCAAGAACCCGCACGGAGCGATGCTTGACCTCGTGAGGGAGGACTACTTCGGCTCCGTAGACGAGGAAGAACAGAGTCTCGCCCGTTGGCTTGGTAGTGGTGGTGCGGATGGACTACAACATGGACTGGAGCTCGTCATGCCAGCCCCTGCCGCAGGCCTCCAGCTTCTTCTTGAATGTCCTGGTCTTGAGGCCCCTCAGGACCTCGGTGTTGGAGCGCTCAGCCTGACCATTGCTCCTGGGGTGGGCCACTGAAGCGTAGCAGATCTGCATTCGAAGGTTAGTATAGTAGGTTTTAAAGAGGTTACTTGTAAACTGCGAGCCGTTATCTGTGATGATGCGGTTGGGGACCCCGAAGCGGCTCACGAGGCCCTTGATGAACTTGACAGCAGAGCCGGCTAGAATGGTACGGACGGCTTCCACTTCCGCCCACTTGGTGAACTTGTCGATGGCGACGTAGAGATAATGGTAGCCCCCTGGTGCTCGTGGGAACGGGACTAGGATGTCTAGCCTCCAGACCGCGAATGGCCACGTGAGCGGGATGGTTTGGAGGCCCTGAGCAGACTAATGGATTTGCTTGGCGTGGAATTGGCAAGCTTCGCAGGACTTCACCAGCTCGGCTGCATCGTTGAGTGTTGTGGGCCAATAGAATCCGCTGCGGAAGGCCTTACCGACGAGGGCCCGTGATGATGAGTGATGTCCACAGTCCCCGCCGTGTATGTCAATCAGCACCTCCCTCCCTTGATCGCTGGAGATGCAGCGCAGCGTGACATGGTTCGGACGTCTCCTGTACAACTCGCCATCTTGAATGCAGTATGCCGTGGCCCGTCGGGCCACGTGCTCTGCATCTTCTTCCTTCTCCGGCAGTGTCCCATGCATCAGGTACTCCTTGAACTCCTTGGTCCAGCACTCCTCCTGGGGCTCGAGCACCAAGAATAGCTGAGCTCCTGAGGTTGGGCCGCAAGCTGGGGCTCCCGTGGCCAGGGGCTGTGGGAGCTCCTCCCCAGGCTGAGTCATGCTTGAAAGAGGTGGCGTAGCTGACGGCTTGAAGAGCCGCTCTTCGAAGACGCCGGGCTCTTGCGGTTGCCGCTTGGATGCTCTCTTGGCAATGTCGTCAGCTTCCTTGTTGGTGCCCCGGGGCACGTGCTGCAGCTCCAAGCCTGAGAACTGTGTTTCCATCTTGCGCACCTCCGCAAGGTAGGCCTCCATGTGCTCGTCCTTTGGCTCGTACACTTTGTTGGAGAAGTTGACGAGGAGCTGCGAGTCGCCCTTGACGGTAAGGTGCCTCACCCCCAGAGCCGCCGCAGCCTTCAGGCCGGCTATGAGGCCTTCGTATTCTGCGATATCGTTGGGGACCTTCTCGCCGTGCTGGAAGCATATTTGCAGGGCGTAGTAAAGCTTGTCATGAATGGGCGAGATGAGCACTGCTCCAGCCCCCGCGCCCTACTGCGCAAAGGCACCATCAAAATACATGACCCAGCCGTCTGGTGCCTCACTTCCTAGGGAGGTGGACCGGTCTTGCGGAGATTGTGGTGTATCCTGAGGTGGAGGGTTTCCTGGGACTTGGCCATCCTCAGGAGTTTTCGCGATGTTGCCCTGCCAAGCTTGGTCTTCCGCCGCTGATGGCTCTGGTGTGCCTTCCTGACCCTGTGCTGCATCAGCTCTGGCTTGGCACGGCACACTCTTGTCTCTACGCTCCTCCCGAACCGCCACCAGTGTCGCGCTGGCGGAGTACGGAGTGGCAGCGAGGTAGAGTACCAGAGGCTCGAGAGGCCGTGGCGCCACCATCACTGGGGGGCTGGTGAGGTATTTCTTGAGGTCTTGGAAGGCCCGGTCGGCCTTCGGGGTCCACTTGAAGGTGCCTTTCTTCTTCATGAGCTTAAAGAAGGGTAAGGCTCGCTCGCCTAGCTTAGAGATGAAATGCCCTAACGCAGTCACTCGTCCTGCCAGCTTTTGCATCTCCTTGAGGGTATGTGGTGGGCACATGTCTTCGATGGCCTTGATCTTCTCCGGGTTCGCCTCGATCCCTCTGTGGGATACGAGAAACCCCAGCAGCTTGCCAGAGGGGACGCCAAACATGCACTTCTCCGGGTTAAGCCTCAAGTTCACCCATCACAAACTCTCAAAGGTCTCCTCCCAGTCTTGAATCAATGTCCTCGCCTCGCGAGATTTGACCACTATGTCATCAACATAGGCCTCGGTGTTCCTAGTGAGCTGCCGCCACAAGGTGATGTGCATCAGCCGCTGAAAGGTTGTGCCCGCGTTGCAAAGGCCGAAAAGCATGTAGGTGGTGTAGCAGTACACCCCACATGGTGTCAAGAAGGCCGTCTTCTCCACATCCTCCACCGCCATCTTGATCTGATGGTATCCAGAGAACGCATCCAGGAAACATAATAAATCACACTCGGCGGTGGAGTCGACGATTTGATCGATGCAAGGAAGGGGGAACGGATCTTGGGGGCAGGCTTTGTTGAGGTTGGTGAAGTCGACACACATCCGTTCCTTCCCTCCTTTCTTCGGTACTACGACGGGGTTCGCCAGCCATTCGGGGTATCGAACTTCTCGGATGGTACCTGCCACCTCCAGCTTGCGTGTCTCTTGGACGATGAAGGCCTACCTCTCAGTAGACTGCCGTCTTGCTCGCTGCTTCAACGGGCGTACGTTGGGGCACACCCTTAGATGATGCTGGATTACCTCTCTCGGGACCCCTACCAGCTGATTGGGCTCCCACGCGAATATTTCCTTGTTCGCGCGCAACAACCTCACCAAAGCTTCATCTTGTCCCAGGCCAAGGTCGGTTCCTATGGTGAAGGTGGCTCCTGAAGACCCGTCCTCGTTGACCGGCACCTGCTTGGTCTCCGCCTTCTCTTGGGTGAACAACTACCTCTTCTTGGTGGGCGTGGTCTCCTTGGCCTCGGGCGCACCGGCACCGGCTGGCTGTGCCGCTGCCGCGGTCTTGAAGGCGAGCCTGAGTGCCGTCACGGCCTCCTTAGTGTCCCCCTTGATGGTGAGGATGCCCTTGCTCCCTGGCATCTTCATGAGGTTGTAGGCCGGGTGAGTCGCCGCCATGAACTGAGCGAGAGCCGGGTACCCAAGGATGGCGTTATACGGGAGACCGATGCGGGCGATGTCAAAGTCCACCAGCTCGGTGCGATAGTTGTCTCGCGTGCCAAAGGTGACAGGGAGGCGGATCTGCCCCAGAGAGTGGGCAGCCCCACCACCCACTCCCATGAAGGGCTTGCTGAGGCCGAGCCGCTCGAGCGGCACATGAAGAAGGCTGAAGGCTTCTACGGAGAGCAAGTTGAGGCCGGCGCCGCCATCGACGAGGGTCTGGGTAATGGCCACATTGCAGATGGTGGGCGTGCAGAGCATCGGGAGCATCCCGGAGCCAGCGGTGGAGTTGGGGTGGTCTACCGAGCCAAAGGTTAGGTCGGCCTCCGGCGCGGCCCAACCCGGCGGAGCCCCCGGGCGCCTGGTGGCTGCCCCAATCTGACGGAAGAAAGGTTTGACGTGGCGATCTGAAGGTGGTGCTTGAGAGCCACCCAGCAGTGCCGCGACTGCGTGGTGCGCCAGCACCGCATAGAGCGCGGTGAAGAGGTTGCGGAGTTCCCCCCAGCATGCCACCATGGATCCCGGGAGGTTGAGCAGCCAGGTGCGCGGCTCACCGGCGAGGGCCATGGGGAACCAGTTGGCCATGATCTTGTCATCGCCCCCGGCTTCAAGGATGGCCTCCTCGTACGCCAACAGGAACGGCGCCGGGTCTGCCACGCCGTCGTAACACGGCGGCATCTCCGGCTTGAACTTGGTTGGCCACTGCACTCGTCGCAGGGCGGGGGCCAGGGCTCGGTACCCAGACTCCCTGCTGCTGGTGTCGGACGCAGAGGTGGGTGTCGAGGCACCTGCCATGGGAGCGAAGTGCGGCGGTGTGGGGCGTAGGTTGGTGGAGAGGAGCTCTAGCGCACCCCTACCTAGCGTGCCAAATGTCGAGTGTGGGGTTCCGGCTAACACTTAAGGTTCGAACACTGGGGTGCGCGTGAAGTCTTTCCCTCCTACCGATCGACACTCTAGCTTGCTAAGATCTTGCGGACGAACTGGATGAACTCACAACACAGAAAGACACGTGGTTTATACTGGTTCGGGCCACCGTTGTGGTGTAATACCCTACTCCAGTGTGGTGGTGGTGGATTGCCTCTTGGGCTGATGATGAACAATACAAGGGGAAGAACAACCTCCTGAGGTTGAGGTGTTCTTGTGCGTATGAACTTGTGGTGTGTAGGTTCCCTCAAGCTAAGATGAGATGCCCCTACTATGGTGGTGGCTAGTCATATTTATAGAGGCCCTGGTCCTCTTTCCAAATATTGAGCGGGAAGGGAGCCAACAATGGCGGGCTAATTGGAAGGAGGATAGCTAGTGCAAGCTATCCTGACAAAAGCGATCTTCGCCTGTGAATGGCTCTGGTGGTGATGCCGTCTTGGGCTCCACGATGACCTCCGTCTTGCCGTCCTTCTGGTCTTGGTCTCGTTGCACCAAAATGGCAACCTTTGCCTGGGGCATCAGTACTCCTCGCCTGCGCTTGCCTCCTTAGCACCAAAGAGGAAATGAGGACGCAGCGTGCGCTGGCGCCCGCCTGGTGTTGTGCGTCATGGCTCACGTCACGATAATCTCGTGAGGTTCGCCCCGCCTTGATATCTCCGCACCTCGTGAGCCTGCCTAACCATGCCGCTCCATAGGAGGTCTTGCGTCGTCCACCTCGCGAGGCTTGGACCCTCGCGAGGGTCTTCGGTGCCTTGTTGACGAAGATGGGACGTACGGCCTGCTGGCTCAGCCACGCCGTGGGCTGCAGGCAGGCAGGTCTAGGGACCCCAGTTCCTAGAACGGCGATAGCTACGACACGAATTGAGTCAAGGAAAAGAGGGAAAACGGGAGAGGAGCTCACAGCAAACTCGGGGACATGGTTGGGGTGGCTGGGGACGGACTAGAGCGGTGGGAAACGATGGCAGACACGGGTAATGTACCCGACGAAGACGACGGCGATGGCGAGCACACAGGAGTTGCGCCGCTCAATCTGGTAGCGTAGTCAAAGGAGAGGACGGTGGGGAGGCTCCTGGCGTCTTCCTAGTGCATGGGGAGGTCAGCGACCATGGCGACGGTGCGAGGCAGTGGCGTACTAGCACGGTCACCGCGCGACCTTTCGAGCTCGCGCCCGAGCAGAAGTGGAGGCGGCTCGGTGGGGAATGAGAGGGGAACGGAGGAGAGCGGGCTAGGGTTTGCTATGGCGCGGTTATAAGCCAAGGAGATCGACCTGGAGGCCATCCATGGCCACGGCCGTGGATGTGCGACACGCATGTCTCCTGCCTCCCTGCACAGAGGAGGGGATGAGGTGGAGGCGGAGGTGGGCTAGGCCGGAGGCACTGTGGCCACTTATGGCCCAGTGGCCTAGTAGTTTTAGGAACTTTTCTATTTTCATTTTCTGTTTTTATTTTTCTTTACTATTTTCTTTTAACATTAGCTAGCAGATGAATTTGGCTAAATGTGAAAGTGGGTACACAACTATTAGGAAATATATTGAAGAGGCCCCAAAAGGTTTGAGGGCAAGAGGAAAATTATAAATATTTGTTTATTTTGAAAGGCTATTTTTATTTGTTGTCCAACCACTTTATAAATTCCTAGGGACCAATTGGTGGGTCACATAATGTTTGGTTCAACATGACAAAGATCATGGGAATTTATAGAATATTGTGAACATTTTAGTTTTACAATTTGAAGAAATAATTATTTCACTTGCAATTCAAATTTGAATTTGACTTTGATTCTGGACAAGTGGCCATTTGCATAGTAACCAAGATGACATGGCCACCACTAGGGGGAGATTACTGTAGCATGATTCTCAGTGTGTTACAACCCCCCAGGTGCTTCTCCGGCCCATTGGGTGTCTTCTGGCCCATAAAAAATCCATAAAAGTTTCGCTGCATTTGGACTCTGTTTGATATTGATTTTCTGCGATGTAAAAACAAGCAAAAAACATCAACTGGCACTTGGCACTATGTCAATAGGTTTGTCCCAAAAAATGACATAAAATTATTATAAAATGATTGTAAAACATCCAAGAATGATAATATAACAACATGGAACAATAAAAAATTATAGATACATTGGAGACGTGTCGATAAGAGTTGTATGAACTTGTGATGGTAAAGAAATAAAAGCAACGGACTGAATAATAAAAGTTGCTATTACAAAGGGAAATACAACGTGTCGTTCCTTTGCATTAATGGTTTTCACATCCAAAATTAAAAAAGCGCATGACAACCTCTGCTTCCCTCTGCGAAGGGCCCATCTTTTACTTTCATGTATTTACTTTTATGCAAGAGTCCATGGTATTCCTTCATAGTTCAACCTCAAATTTCTTTAGTTGGCAAGCATCATGTGGCAGGGAAACATCCAAGCATATATGGCCATTCAAATATATTTGATCATGAATTATTATTGTCGACAATTATCTATATGATAAATAAGTTGGGAGGCGAAACATTAAGCCCCTATCTTTCTCTATGTTCGATAAATGCTATTTGTTCTAAAAATATGCTGTGAGTGTTAGGAATCATGGAAGACTATATGATAGTTGAGTATGTGGAATTTGCTAAATCAAAGCTCTTACGTAGACCCTTCCTGGAAATAAGATGCATTGCAATTGTTTGGTGACTGAAAGCATAGTTTGTTAGTTTTCAAGAAACTTTATGCTCTATAATTTAACATGTGAATAGCTTGTTACTTGATCATGAGAAGTTTTATGAGATGAGCTACTATTTGTGATATATAATGATGCTAGAAAAAGTGTTTGGAACTATCATGATCAAATGTATGCACTAGCTAGCATTCACACTTCATAAATTATTTCTTTTATCATTTACCTACTCGTGGACGAGCAGGAATTAAGCTTGGGGATGTTGATACGTCTCCAACGTATCTATAATTTATGAAGTATTCATGCCATGTTTATAACAATTTTGTATGGTTTTGGTATCATTTGATTAGAACTAACCTGGACTGACACTGTTTTCAGCAGAACTACCATGGTGTCTTTTTGTGCAAAAGTAAAAGTTCTTGGAATGGGCTGAAAATTTATGGTGATTTTTATGTAAAAAAAGAGACCCCCGAAGCACAGGAGCTGGACCAGAAGCTACACGAGGAAGCCACAAGCCTCCTAGGCACGCCCAGGGGGCGCCTTGAGGGCTTGTGGGCCCCTAGGGCACCTCACTGACTTGTTTCTGACGCCAAAAATTCTAATAAATATATAAACCTCCGAAAAGAACCCTAGATCGGAAGTTCCGCCGCCGCAAGCCTCTATAGCCACAAAAAATCAATATAGGCCCTCTACGGCACCCTGCCAGTGATGCATCATCATTGGAGGCCATGGAGGAGGAAGGCCAGAGGGGGCCATCATCACCATGGAGGCTAAGGACCAGAGAGAGAACCTCTCCCCATCTATGGGGGCGGCCATGGAGGAGGAAGCACAAGGGGGAGACTCTCTCCCCCTCTCTCTCGGTGGCATCGGAGTGCCACCGGAGAAACCATCGTTGCGGTGATCGTCTTCATCAAACATCACCATCTTCATCACCTTCCTCATCTCTTTTAATGGTCCACTCTTGTGCACCCCGCTGTAATACCCTACTTGAACATGGTGCTTTATGCCACATATTGTGATCCAATTATGTGTTGCCATCCTATGATGTTTTGAGTAGATTTCTTTGGTATTTTGGGTTGATTGATGATCTAGATTGGTTTGAGTTGTATGTTTTATTTTGGTGTTGTCCTATGGTGCCTTCCGTGCCGCGCACACGTGAAGGATTCCTGCTATAGGGTGTTGCAATACGTTCATGATTCGCTTATAGTGGGTTGCTAGAGTAACAGAAGCTTAAACCCGAGTAAGGGGGTTGTTGCGTATGGGATATAGGGGACTTGATACTTTAATGCTATGGTTGGGTTGTACCTTAATGGTCTTTAGTAGTTGAATGCTTTCTAGAGTTCAATCATAAGTGCATATGATCCAAGTAGAGAAAGTGTGTTAGCTTATGCCTCTCCCTCATATAAAATTGCAATGATGATTACCGATCTTGTTAACAATTGCCTAGAATAATTCCACACACCGATCCATCATTATTCCACGCTCCCTATTTATAATATATAGTAATATATTCTAACTTTATGCTAGCCTTCTTAAGGCAAAAACTTGTTTAACTTATGTCTCTACTCAGATAATGTTGCATCCGCCGACTCGCTTGTGTATAGAGCTATGTATTCGATTCCTCGAGGTCCCTATCCTATAATATGAAGCTGTGAGTCCTTGACCTATGTATTCGATCCCTTGAGGTCCCTATCCTATAATATTCATTTGTGTTTGCACTTGTGTTGTGATATCTTGCTGTGAGTCCTTGATCTTGATCATACACGTTTGCGTGTATGATTAGTGTACGATTGAATCGGGGGCGTCACACACAACGTACTTTTATTTGTCATTTCTAGATGGAAGCAAATGTTCGGTGTATGTAGAGTCATATCAGTGGAAGATAGGACTTGAGATAATATTTATCTTACCTTTAGCTCCTTGTGGGTTCGACACTCCATACTTACCACTTTCACCTTTGGAAATTGCTACGATGATTCCTTGCACTTGGGGATTATCAGGCCCGAGTGCGATGATTTCAGATCTGAACCATTCATGTTTTCACCAATATATTTGTGTTCATGATTTGATCTTGCAAGTTATATGCACATACTATGTGTTATGATCCGCATACCCCAAGGTGACAATAATTGGGATTCTTTCCGGTGATTACTGTAGTCTGAGGAGTTCATATATTCACTATGTGCTAATGCTTTGTTACGATTCTCTATTAAAAGGAGGCCTTAATATCTCTTATTTTCCTTATGGAGCCCACTACCACGGGAGGGTAGGACAAAAGATGCCATGCAAGTTCTTTTCCATAAGCATGTATGACTATTTACGGAATACATGCCTACATTACATTGATGAATTGGAGCTAGTTCAGTGTCGCCCTAGGTTATGACAGTTATATGATGAATATTATCCAACTTATAACCGATCCAATGCCTATGAGTTTTTCACATATTGTTCTTGCTAAGTTACTATTGCTGTTACTACTATTACAACCGCTACAAAACTACTTCTACTACTTTTACTTATACTATCATTATTACTGCTATCAAACTATCATACTACTGTGCTACTGATCATGCTACTGTAGATATTTAGTATCCAGGCGCGGCTGAATTGACAACTCAACTACTAATACTTACAAGTATTATTTGGCTCCCCTTGCGTCCAATCAATAAATTTGGGTTGAATACTCTATCCTCGAAAACTGTTGCGACCCCCTATACTTGTGGGTTATCAAGACCTTTTTCTGGCGCCGTTGCCGGTGAGCATAGCTGTATTTGTTGAGTCACTTGGGATTTATATCTTTTGATCACTATGAAGAATCTTAAGGATGATAGAACCAAGATCATTCCCTCTAATATGAGGGGAGGTAAGGAACTGTTATCTAGCTCTGCACTTGATTCACATTCTATTTTGAGTAAGCTTGCAACACCACCACATGTTATTAATCCTAATATGTCACAAGTAATTGATGGTGCTACTTCTACTATGAATGATGCTATTGACGATCCTAGTACTTTGCTTGATAAGAATGTGCGACTAGGTGAATTTCTTGATGATGCTAGAGGTAAAGAAATTGAGAATACTGAAACTGATGAGATTACTGAAACTAAAAATTATGAAACGCCTATTAGACCTAGCTCTCCTAGATATGAATTGCCTAAGATAACCAAGGGTTATGTCATGGATGGAGAAGTAGCTAGGGACTTTCTTGCTTGTAATGATAGAGATGATCTTAAGAAATTATTACACAAATTGAAAGAAAAATATTTGAAAGCTATAATGAAATATAACCCTAAGTTTGATACTTCACCTATCTTTATTACTAATAAGGATTATGAATTCTCTGTCGACCCAGAGTTAATTACTTTGGTTGAATCTAATCCTTTCCATGGCTATGAAACTGAAACTGTTGTGGCACATCTTACTAAATTAAATGATATAGCCACCCTATTTGCTCATGATTAAAAAATGTCGCTATTACTCTATTCTCAATTTATTTCCTTTCTCGTTAAAGGGTGATGCTAAGATATGGTATAATACTCTTGCTCCTAGTTGTGTGTGCAGTCCCCAGGATATGATTTATTACTTCTCTGAAAAATGTATTCCTGCTCATAAGAAACAAGTTGCCTTACAGGAAATATTTAACTTTGTGCAAATTGAAGAAGAGAGTCTCCCATAAGCTTGGGGGAGGCTTCTCCAATTACTTAATGCTTTGCCTGATCATCCTCTTAAGAAAAATGAAATACTTGATATTTTCTATAATGGAGTAACAGATGCTTCTAGGGACTACCTAGATAGTTGTGTTGGTTGTGTTTTCAGGGAATGAATTATTGAACAAGCTGAGGAACTATTGAATAATATATTGAAGAATTATAATGATTGGACACTTCCTGAACCACATCTGGATCCACTCCGAAGAACATGGGTATTTTATTTCTCAGTCCAGAAGATATGCAAGAACCAAAGAAATGTATGAAGGAAAAGGGTATTAAAGCTGAAGATGTTAAGAATTTGCCACCTATTGAAGAAATACATGGTCTTGACACACCACCACAGGTGGTAGAGGTAAATTCTCTATAAAATTTTATGAAGGTGACATTCCCTAAAATAAATCTCCTAGTCAATGCTTGTATGGATTTGGCAATTACATTATTAAGCAAGATGATCTTAATGCAAATGTAATTAAGCAATTGAAATGAAATGCATACATGATTGATCGCTTGTGTTACTTGTTGTTTAGAATTGTTAAACATGCTTCTATGGTCCAAACTCAGTTAGAACAAGTTGCTATATCTCAGGGTGAATTGCTCAATGAAATGAATAATAATATGAATGATCATGCTATTAGAGTAATGACTAGAGGAGGTAAAAGGACTTAGGAGCCACTTTATCCTGAAGGTCATCCTAAAATAATTGAACAAGACTCTCAAATAATAAATGTTGATGCACCTAGTCCTTCTAAAAAGAAAAAGAAAAAGAAAAATGTTAGGACTTTGCATACTTCTAGTGAACCTGAGGTAGAAAAACCTTCTTAGGACGATAATGATGTTTCTATTTCTGATGCTGAAATTCAATTTGGTAATGAACATTCACCTAGTGATAATGATAATGCCAATGATGATGTTCATATAGATGTTTAACCAAACAATGATAAAGAACCAGATAATGATGATGAAATAGAACCTTCTATTGATCTTGATAACCCACCTTGTAAAAATAAATGTTATGATAAGAGAGACTTTGTTGCTAGTAAACATGTTAATGAAAGAGAACCATGGGTTCAGAAACCCATGCCCTTTCCACCTAAACCATCTAAGAAAATGGATGAGGAAGAATTTGAATGCTTTGCTAAAATGCTTAGGCCAGTCTTTTTGCATACTCATTTGACTAATATTTTAAGGGTGCCCCCTTATGCAAAATATATGAAAGATATTGTCACTAATAAAAGAAAAATACCTAAAGATGAAATATCCACCATGCTTGCAAATTATTCTTTTAAGGATGGAGTACCCAAGAAATTAGGAGATCCCGAAATACCAACTATACCATGCTCGATTAAAAAGAAGTTATGTCAAAATGGCCTTATGTGATTTAGGAGCTGGTGTTAGTGTTATGACTTTCTCTTTATACAAAAGACTTGATTTGAATAAACTCACACCCACTGAAATATCACTGCAGATGGCGGATAAATCTGCTGCCATACCTATCGGTGTTCGTGAGGATGTGTCCGTTGTAGTTGTGAATGTTACTATCTTAACAGACTTTGTTATACATGATATGCCCAAGGCGACAACATGTCGATTATCCTTGGTAGATCCTTTTTGAATACTACAGGGGCTATTATTGATTTCAACAAAAGCAAGTTCACTTTTCATATAGGTAATGAGCATATGTTGCACTTTCTGAAGAAACAATTTCAAGTGAATGGTATTAATGTTATTGAAAAGACTCCGATGATTACTATTGGAAATTTTCAAATTCCTCTTCCTACTATAAAAAAGGAAATATGAAATAGTTATTGTTGGGGGGATGCATATCCCCGTTGAGGTAACTTAGTGTTTTAGGAAGATTCTTCGGGTTCATGCTAATCGAAAGTGGTTGTTAATAAGACTTGATCAACCTTATTAATGGATTATTTTTGAGAGGCAGGTGGTCGATGAATTTAGTAGGCACAACCTTCTGTACTCATTTTATGTTTCCTATTATTTTTAGTTAACTACAATAAAATGCTATGAATACCATGTTTTCTGAATTATCCATGCAATAAAAATGTGCCCAAAAATGAAGGTGCTCAAAATGACCTAAAATTTTGACATGATTTTTTACTGAATATTTGTGAATTTCTAGTGCTGAATACACCACAGGGGGTGCCCCTGGTGCCCACTACGCACCAGGGCGCGCCACACCCCTCTAGCACGCCCTGGTGGGTAGTAGGCCCCACAAGGACCCCCTCGCTTACTCTCTTACCTCACATCATCACTCACCTTCACAAGAATTCCCTCTAGCTCTCTCTCTCTCTCGTGTTCTTGCTCCCAAGGCTGAGATTTTGATCTCTTTGCTCGGAGCTCCGTTTCCAAAATTGTTTTGGGGGATTGCTACTTGGTATGTGACTCCTCCATTGCTCCAATTAGTTTTTTTTGTGATTTATATTTTGAGTAATTAGGTACTCTTGGTGCTGCTAAAAATGAGCTTGAATGTTGAATTCTTTGAGTTCCAAGTAGTTTGAATGCTTGATATTGCCTATAGATATCCATATAAGTAGTTGCTATCAGTTTTTTGATGTTTTGTTGACATCATTTTGTGACCTAAAATTTTAGAAATTTGTTCATAGGAAAAATGGACGTTTTCCTAAGGATTTCCTCGAAGAAGAATGCCAAGGGAGTCCTTGCTGAATCCTCGGACAGTGACCTCAACACTCCTCGTAGGGCAGAGGTCCGACCGTGCGAATGGCCGCACCTTGCCTTCATGAACGAAGCCGGATTCTACCAAGAGTTCATGAAATTCATTGCAAATGTTGGGCTTACCAACTTCCTTATAGATGAGTATGACCAAGACCACCTCCTCACAAGTTCTTTTGTGCAAAATTTTCATTTCCTGAATAAGCTCGAACCCCCTGAGGTGCGCTTTGAGTTATATTCTGAACATCATCAGATACCACTTGCTGAATTTTGTGAGATATGTTTGATTCCTTCTGATGGGGAATTAAGGGAGCCTAGACCAACGGAGTTTGATGGTTTCCTCCCCACTATAATTGTGGGAGAGGAAAGGGACGTGTCAAAAGCCACGGCCACTAGTTTGCAATTTCCTTCTATGCATTACTTTGCTTTATTCACAACGAAATGTTTGACTGCCAGAGAGCAAGGCACTATACTTAGTGCCCCTAACCTTGCCATTTTATGTCGTGCACTTCATAATGACCACACTTATAGCCTTGGGGCTATCGTTGCACGCCATTTGCACACCAACAGGATGAAGGGCAAAATTCATCGTGGTATTTATACTACTCGCCTAGCGAGATACTTTAATGTTCAGATACGCCCCCATGATTACTTGTTTCCCAGAGTTTATTTAGATCGTCAGGCGATGGAGGACCACCACTTTATTGATGCTCCTGTGTCTCCTCACCACATTCGCTATAACTTGGTTTTCAATGAGGAAACTCGCGATATTATTACATTACCTGCAACTGCTTTGTTTGACTCTTATGCCAGAAACGGATACACTGTCCTACTAGAGGACATTTTTGCCTACCAAAACGCACATGCAGTGGTAGGGGAGGAGCCCCAGGATTGGGACGCTCAGGTTCTGCCGCCTCAGCACTTTCACATGGGACCAGATGGCTACTACGGATGGTGATTACCAAGCTAGGCAAAAGCCTAAGCTTGCGGGAGTACATATTTGCCACTGACATTACATTCATGTCCACACATTTCATTCCAGTTGTTGGTGTTAATCCTCTTTCATTGTATAACCTATGTTAGTTTTATTTGCTCGCTTTCTTTTTGTGTGTTAGAAAAACTTTTAGAAAATCAAAAATATTTCTCTCTTTGAGGGAGTCCTGGATTAGGGGGTGTCCGGATAGCTGGACTATACCCTCGGCCGGACTCCTGGACTATGAAGATACAAGATTGAAGACTTCGTCCCATGTCCGGAAGGGACTTTCCTTGGCGTGGAAGGCAAGCTTGGCGATACGGATATGTAGATCAACTACCATTGTAACTGACTCTGTGTAACCCTAGCCCTCTCCGGTGTCTATATAAATCGGAGGGTTTTAGTTCACAGGACGAACAACAATCATACCATAGGCTAGCTTCTAGGGTTTAGCCTCCTTGATCTCGTGGTAGATCTACTCTTGTACTACCCATATCATCAATATTGATCAAGCAGGAGTAGGGTTTTACCTCCATCGAGAGGGCCCGAACCTGGGTAAAAACATCGTGTCCCTTGTCTCCTGTTACCATCCGCCTCGACACATAGTTCGGGACCCCTTACCCGAGATCCGCCGGTTTTGACACCGACATTGGTGCTTTCATTGAGAGTTCCTTTGTGTCGTCACTTTTAGGCCCGATGGCTCCTCCGATCATCAACAGCGATGCGGTCCAGGGTGAGACCTTTCTCCCTGGACAGATCTTTGTATTCGGTGGCTTTGCACTGCGGGCCAATTTGCTTGGTCATCTAGAGTAGATTGAAAGCTACGCCCCTGGCTGTCAAGTCAGATTTGGAAGTTTAAACTACACAACGGACGACCGCGGAGACTTGATCTTCGACGGATCTGAGCCGCAACTGAACGTGATGCACTGTCCCGGTGGGCATGATCTAGCTCTGCTGCCGAACAGTGCCTTGGAGGCCGCACCTGTGTCCGCTCCAACCCTTGGCTCGGGGCTGACCACACCACTCGAGGATGGGTGGTTAGACACCGCCTCGGGGGCTGCAATCTCTACAGCGATCAAGACGAACGCCAGCCTTGTCCTCTGCGAAGCCCGTGACTCCAAGATGCCAGACTCCTCTCCGGACTCCGAGCCCTCCGCGCCCCTACCCATCGAATCCGATTGGGCGCCGATCATGGAGTTCACCACTGCAGACATCTTTCAGCACTCGCCCTTCGGCGACATTCTGAATTCACTCAGGTCTCTCTCTTTGTCAGGAGAGTCCTGGCAGGACTATGACCAGCAGGAGTGGGATGTGGACGACGAAGAAATTCGATGCCCACCCACCACGCACTTCGTAGCCACTTTCGATAATTTGAACGATGTGCTCGACTTCGACTCTGAAGACATCGACAGTATGGACGACGATGTAGGAGATGAACATGAACCAACGCCTATAAGGCACTGGACAGTCACCTCATCTCATGATGTATACATGGTGGACACACCCAAAGGAAGCGACGACGAGGAACACAGGGATGCAATGAGGGATCGTTCACTCGAAAAGCAATCAAAGCGGCGACATAAGCACCGCTCCAAGCCCCGCCTTGACAGAGACAGCAACCATACAGACCCAGCCATAGAGCAGGACGAGCCGGCGGACGATGAACGTGCCTTCGAGCAACCGTCCGAACAGGGCAAATTGGATAAAGAAACCAAACACCCCGTCCCCGGCGAAAACAACAGTCCGGACGACCTTACGCCGGATAGGCTCATGGAGCAGAAGAACCTCCACAAAAGGCTCGTCGCCACTGCGCGTAGCCTGAAAAAGCAGAAGCGGAAGCTCAAAACTGCGGAAGATGCACTCAGAATCAGATGGAGCAAAGTACGCAACACCGCAGACAAATATGGCGGCAGTCGCCGCACAAAAAGCTATCCAAAGCGAAAGCTACTGCCTGAATTTAACGAGGAGGCCTTAGAGCCCCTGCAGTCAAAAAATAGGAAAGCCACCTGGTCGGATAGACGACCGCATGGCTAGCATGGAGCGGCAAGCGGTGCCGCACACAAGCCGACACGCGATCCACCAAAGGATCTGCATCAAAAAGATGGCCCAGCCAGATCTATCTACGAGCAAAGAAAGCAAGCTCTAGTAAGCAATGCAACACAACAAATATCTGAACATCACGGCACACCCAAATACAGGGGTGTTGCACACCCCCTATGTTTCACTGATGAGGTGTTGGACCATGAATTTCCAGCGGGATTCAAGCCCGTAAACATAGAGGCGTACGACGGAACAACAAACCATGGGGTCTAGATCGAGGATTATATCCTCCACATACACATGGCCAGAGGAGATGACCTCAACGCCATAAAATACTTACCCCTCAAGCTTAAAGGGCCAGCCCGACATTGGCTCAAAAGCCTTCCCGAAAACACCATTGGAAGTTGGGAAGAGCTTGAGGATGCTTTCCAGGCAAATTTTCAAGGGACCTGTGTCCGCCCTCCGGATGCAGACGGTCTCAGTCACATAACTCAACAGCCCGGAGAGTCAGCCCGGAAATTCTGGAACAGATTTCTTACCAAAAAGAATTAGATAGTCGACTGCCCGGATGCCGAAGCCCTAGCAGCTTTTAAGCATAACGTTCGAGACGAATGGATCGCTAGACACCTCGGCCAAGAAAAGCCAAGAACAATGGCCGCATTAACAAGCCTCATGACCCACTTTTGTGCAGGAGAGGACAGCTGGTTGGCAAGATGTAGCACCAGCGACCCAAGTACATCCGAAGTTAGGGATGGAAACGGAAAACCCCGACGCAGCAAGGACCAGCGCCGGAATAAGGGAAACAACCCAAAGAGCACATCGGTCAACGCCGGATTCAAAAGATCGCGGCAGAATCAGAGAAAGCCGCCGCTCAAGGATAACAGGGACGAGCTATCCAACTTAAACAAAATCTTGGACAAGATATGTCAAATACACAGTACTCCCAGGAAGCCTGCGAACCATACCCATAGATATTGTTGGGTTTTCAAGCAATCTGGCAAACTCAACGCCGAACACAAGGGGCTCGACACACCAAGTGAGGACGATGACGAACCCCACAAGCAGAGCACCAGGAAACAAAAGGATTTCCCATAAGAAGTCAAAACAGTAAACTTCACGTGACGAACAGAATGGCGCCAACGGAGATACGCGCCATACGGCCTATCCCAAAGGAGTCTCGCCAATGGTTGTTAAAACCGATCACCTTCGACCATCAAGATTACTCTAGAAGTATCCGGAACGCAGGATGGATTGCCTTGGTATTAGATCCAATAATCGGCGGACTCCAATTACAAATGTCCTGATGGACGGCGGCAGTGGTCTAAACCTGTTATACCAGGACACAATCCGCAACATGGGGATAGACCCAACAAAAATTCGCCATAGAAAAACCTCCTTTCAAGGGGTAACGCCAGGCCCGGATGCCCGTTGCATGGGTTCTCTCCGGCTAGAAGTTATGTTCAGCTCCCCCGATAACTTCCGTCGTGAATAGCTAACTTTCCACATCACTCCATTCTCAAGTAGCTATCAAGCACTGTTGGGATGCGAACCTTTCGCCTGCTTTAACGCAATACCGCTTTATGCATCTCTTACGCTTAAGATGCCCGGTCCACGAGGCATCATCTCATTAAAGGAAAAACATTGAGTGTTCCTCCCGCGCGGAAGACTGTGCGGCTGCCTTGATAGCCCCACAATAAAGCGTCTTCACCAGCCAAAGCACCTAAACAGGTCGTCAAGACCACGAACACGGCTAGACGAGTCCGGCATAAACATACAATTGATAAATGCTTAATAGCCGTATACCCCTGTACTAGGGGCTCCGCGCATATAAAACAAGAGACTATAAAGCTCAATTTTACCCATTTTGATTTATACTTTGTTTATTTAGTATAACTCGTGTTTGGCACAATATTTCTTCAACTAAGTTCCTCTCTTTTATAGATGAACACCGTGCTACGCCCGTCCAGGATACGGCACAACGGAGACATAGGCGCAGACATGCAGCAGGGACCCGTTCCAAGGATTCTTTTCAGATTAAGACCCTGCGTAAACCTTTTTTACTGTCTCTTGTTGATACACATCCCCTGGTTTCTTGGTATAACCAAGGAGGAGGCTGGTGTTTTGGCATGTGGCTCACTCTGTGCATTTGATAACCGAACCGAAAAGACATACTGAAAATAAACCGAACCGAACCGAATCGATTTTATGGTTTTTGTGGTTTCTGGTTTCTATATGGTATGAATTTTTCATACCGATTTGAACTTCGTTTTTTATGGTATATACCGAAAAACCGAATGGTTAACCGAATAAACCGAAGTAAAAACTAAATTTATATTTCTTGAGATAAACAACCATACAAGTTGTCATTTTTGTTGTACTTGTGTTAAATTCACTACTAAGCACCTAAATTTTTCTTGTAACATAGTCATTTTTCTCCTTTTAAAATGAAAAGCACGTCCATAACCATCAACAGATGAATCAATGCATGTATATATACTTATATATATAGTCATATTCTATTTGTGTAAAATAGTATGTGTTTTGAGTCGTAAATTTGCAAATTATTATTACGTCATTTTCAAATTCGCGTCAACTTTGGTTTTTAAGGTATATACCGAAACCATACCGAAATAATTTGGTATATACCGAAACCGAACCGTATTTTATTTTCATAGAGTATTTACTGAAGTATTAATACCGTACAAACCAAAAAACCGTATAAACCAAACCATGTAAACCGAATAAACCGAACGCACAGGGTGACATGTGGCCACGTCAGAGTTTTGCGTGTACCTGGACACTAGGGGCTTATTACTAAGGGCATTATCCCGCCCGCCCTCATAAAGACCGAATACCTTAGGGAGTGTTCGGCGTCGCGAGTTTGGCCTTATATGCATCAGCTCCGAATCATGTCTTCGGTCAAATGTTGGGTTTGCCCGGCTCTTGTGTTTTCCTACCTTACGTTCCGCTCTATCGGCTAAGGCGGCACCAGGAGAACTACTGTGATTGTGCCCCGGTTCGGCCAGGCGAGCAAATCAGTAGAGAAAGCCGAAAACTGACTGTCATGATATAGCGTGAGACTGGTCAACCACTCGATGACTTACTGGAATCTTTAGGATTCCTCCGCATTAACGAAGGGCCGCTTCCCGGCCAGGCACATACACGCCCCGAGTTTAGGCGAGCACAGGCGCCACCAGGGGCTATATAAGTAGCCTCACTGTCAAACTCCTATGGCTAAGTGAAAGTGATAAAGCATCATAGTCCGATTGCCTAGTTCGCTGCGCTATCACCTCCTTTGTAGGACCAAGACGTTGGATCAAGTGTGAAAATGTGCCTTCTGCGAACACCCCCGCATTATGTGCGTGGGGGATGAAGCCGACGATTGCCATCTTTCAGATTATATATACATATATGTCAAACGGCCGCAGAGGAGGTATTGTAATACTTGCAGGCACAAGTATAAAAAGCTTCTACAATTTATCAAAATATTGTGTTACAATAATATATGCTATTCGAATATAGTATCCTTCGAGCACTGCGTCTCTATTAAATGAGCGCCTTGCAGAACTTCCTGAAAATAGTGCTCGGCAGGTACTCGGCTTCCATGCGAGTCTGGGGATGCAATAGTGGTGGCCTCCATTTCCGCCCAGCATGTCTTGACACGGGCAAGAGCCATCAGCGCACCCTCTATGCACGCTGACCTCTTCATCGCATTGATATGCGGCGCCGCACCAAGGAACTACTGCACCAAGTTGAAATAACTTTTCGGCTCTGGCCTCTCTGGCCACAGATGACTCATGACATACTTCATGGCGAGTCCGGACAACCTATTTAGCTTGGCCCATTCGGCCAAACGATCGGCTAATGACAGTGGACGCTCCGAATTGTGGAACTGCGACCAAAAGAGCTTTTCCACTTCGCGGTCTTCTTGATCTCGGAAGTGTTCGGCCGCATCTGCGGCACTCGCTGCCAAATCCAGATAGGTGTCCGCCGTACTCCACATCCGGTCTAACGGAGCATGTTTAGGATCACAGAACTTCCTCCGCAGCATAAAGGGCTTTCCATCCGCGATCTCTTCGGCCTGACGCAGCTCCTCCTTCATAGCTCTCATCGCAGAGCGAGCATCCTTGGCATCGGCAACGGCCTTCTCTAGGTCCGTCTGTTCCGCCTGATCTTCTTTTTCAAGAAGCTTGCAACGGTCAGCAGCGCTCTTCAGCTTCACAGCCATCTCGGCCATTTCCTTCTTGCTTCGGCAGTGAGCAGCCTGTTCGGCTTTCAGCTCTTCAATTGCCTTTCCGTCAGCCGCATTACTTTTCCTGGCTTGCTCCTTGGCTTGGGCAAGTTCCGCCCAAAGATTCTCCATGGCAGCAGCACCAACTGCATCAAGCGCACACATTGTAAGATACTGGCATAAAGCTCCTCTTACCAGGTGCCACCGGAGTAATTACATTCCTTGTGCCTCGTCAAGCAGCTTGTTGACAAGCGCGATGTCGGCATCTGCCACGTCAAGTTGCCGCTTTAGCTCGGCAAATTCATTAATCTGGCTGGCCACCCGACACTTCGCCACCTACGTATGAAGGCGGCATATTAGACCTGGGATTATGATCCTCTGCGCGCTGGCACTTTTGACAATGCACAGAGTCTCAGGGGCTACTATCTACACAGGGCGCATCTTATTTATGCGCAACTGCCCAAAAAGGGTACATTATTTCGCGTACCTCAAAACCTGTCAGTAAACTCCCGATGGCCTCGTGCAATCCGCTCTCCGCGGATGAAATCCTCTCAATCACCGTACCCATCAATGCACGGTGCTCATCTGAGATAGATGCTCGCCCTAGCAGATCCTTCAGCTCCTCCGACCGCGCACCAGACGATGCCGGACTCGTCCGATGGTCCTTTTCGAAGGCCGGACGCGGAGGGCTTTGGGGGGCCATATGACTACCTTCCGGCCCTGCTGGATTCGGAGAAACCCTCTGCGACGATACCTCAGGGTCGCCAGCCTCACAAGGCGGTACGGCAGGGGGAGGCGTTCCTCTCTCCATCATCTCCGGAAGAAGATCCCCCGAAGACGAGCTCTGCGGAGAAGGGCTAAGGTCCGAGCTACAAGGTAAATTTTTGATTACTCTTCTCAGATATAACGCAAGGATTTCTCTCATTTCTTAAAAACAAAAACTCCTCGCTACTTACGGCTCGATGGAGGGCTGATCCCCTTGAGGGCATAATTCGGCCGAAGTATCCCCCGGCGCAGGACCCTTTGACGAAGATTTCTTCCCCCGCTTTGAGGCCATGGTCTCCGGGTCGTCAGAGGCGGTCCTCTTCTTCCGCTGAGGAGAGGAATTTTCGATTCCTCGCTTCCGGACAACCTTCTTCGAGGAGGCTGTAGCTTCCTTGTCCCCTCCCTCGCTTTCCTCTGAAGGCACAACCTCCAACATCCTGACTAGCATGGGATCCGCGCGTGGTCTCGGGGAGGGGGGCCGGACACCTGATTAGCTTTGCTTTCTCTATCCACTCCTATTTAAAGGAAAGCTCTTTTAGGGGCAATTTTATGATAAATATACGGGTAGCGAGTTCGGGCACAAGGCTACTTACTTGAGTATCCGGGCGATTGCAGCTCAGGCCTACGTCCTCGGTCAAGTCCGGACACATTGCTTGTGATCCGAAGAACAATTTGTACATCTCCATGGGCGTTGCGCCCATGAAATGCTGGAGAGCTCGTGGTCCCTCCGGATTGAACTCCCACAGGCGAAGGGGGCGACGTTTGCCGGGCAGGGCTCGGCGGATCAACATGACCTGTGTCACCACGACCAGGCTAATGTCTCTTTCTAAGAGATCTTGAATGCGGCCCTGCAACAAGGGCACGTCCTTGGATGGCCCCCAGTCCAGTCCTTTATTGACCCATGACACTAGCTGTGGTGGGGAACCCGAGCGAAAGGCACGTGGTGCCACCCACTTGATGCCCTTGGGAACGGTGATATAAAACCACTCTCGTTGCCATAAGCTGGACTCCTCTTGAAAAGAGCCCTCGGGCCATGGAGCACCAGCATTCTTGCTTATGAAAGCACCTCTGCACTCCGCGTGCCGTCTCTCGATCATCTTCGGCTCTACTTTGAAGGTCTTGAGCCATAGTCCTAAGTGAGGAGTAATACGGAGGAAGGCTTCACACACGACGATGAATGAGGAAATATGGAGGATGGACTCTGGAGCTAAGTCGTGAAATTCCAGCCCATAATAAAACATGAGCCCCCTCACGAAGGGATCCGTCAGGAAGCCTAGCCCCCGAAGGAAGTGAGACATGAACACCACACTCTCACCAGGCTTGGGAGTGGGAATGACCTGCCCTTGAGCAGGTAGCCTATGTGAGATTTCGCCGGTCAAGAACCTGGCCTCTCTCAACTTCAGCACGTCCTCCTCTGTGACGGAGGAGGGCATCCATCGGCCTCGAAGGTCAGAACAGGACATTGTCAAAGGTCCGAAGTGCCTGAAATCTGGAGCCTTGGGTGTTGGAACTTGAGGCAAAGGGCGAACTCGTTTGAGATTAAAAGAAAGGAGTAAGGCCTTAGTCTCTTTATAAGAGGTTGAATACCAAGGGCCCTCCCCGTGACCATTTGGGACTCTCCTTTGATCAAGAAAACATACCAACGGGTACGACTGGGTTACCCACGCCCATATTGATGAGAATCCCGAAATAAGGGGACACGATCTCTACTTTGACAAAATGTGTCATGGAAACCACCTCGCTAAACGCGCTGAGGTGGGACAGTAAAATGATTCGAATAAAGACTTGGCCATGGTGTGATGTCACATTACAGAATACATCAGCAGATTAGATTTGTGTAAATATTATCTCTCTATGGCAATATGTGGAAACTTATTTTGCAAAGCCGGACACTACCTTTGTGTTCAAAATCTTCTATGAAGTACTTGGAGGAGGAACCCGCCTTGCAATGCCGAAGACAATCTGTGCGCCGGACTCGTCGTCATTGAAGCCTGGTTCAGGGGCTACTGAGGGAGTGCTCGATTAGGGGGTGTCCAGATAGCCGGACTATACCTTCGGCCGGACTCCTGGACTAGGAAGATACAAGATTGAAGACTTCGTCCCGTGTCCGGAAGGGACTTTCCTTGGCGTGGAAGGCAAGCTTGGCGATATGGATATGTAGATCTCCTACCATTGTAACCGACTCTGTGTAACCCTAGCCCTCTCCGGTGTCTATATAAACCGGAGGGTTTTAGTCCGTAGGATGAACAACAATCATACCATAGGCTAGCTTCTAGGGTTTAGCCTCCTTAATCTCGTGGTAGATCTACTCTTGTACTACCCATATCATCAATATTAATCAAGCAGGAGTAGGGTTTTACCTCCATCGAGAGGGCCCGAACCTAGGTAAAAACATCGTGTCCCTTGTCTCATGTTACCATCCGCCTAGACGCACAGTTCGGGACCCCCTACCCGAGATCCGCCGGTTTTAACACCGACACTCTTCTTTTCGGTTTTTCTTTCTAGTTTAAATTAGTTCTAGTATTAAAAGAAAAGCCGAAAATATTTCTCATTTCTTCATTTGTTTGTTGGGAGCTTTCCCGTGTAAATATTTTTTCTCGTTTTTGTTTTTCTTTCTTTAATTTGCTTCCTTCAAGAAAAATCAAAACTCCAAAAATATTGCAGTGTGTTTCTCTAAAATACTTTTCTTTTGTTGAGTCATACTAAGGAGAAGACCACGATGAAAATGTTGAATGGCTCTAATATGCATTATTGTTGATCTAACAAAGAGCCCATATTATTTTCACTTCTCCTTCGAATAAAATGTTTGCAGACAACAGCTTAGTCCATGACACTTTTGCACTATTATTATTTTCTTATCATTTGATCATGCAAGTGAAAGGTAATAATGACAATATTTGATGAAGTGGCCGTGGAAAGGAAAAGCGGGTATGAACTCAACTTGTTTTTGTTTTTGTAAATGTGTTTAACTCAATATCCATGATTCAACATATTATGATTAAACATGTTTGTGATGACAATTAGAGATTATTATTTCTCATGCCATGCTTAAGTAGCTAGGAGTAGGTAATGATTTATCTTGGGTGTCAACATGCATTAAAATGATTGTGATGTAGTATGATGATATGGTATCCTCCTCTGAATGTTTCAAGTGGCTTGACTTGGCACATGTTCATGCATATAGTTGACTCAAAACCAACATAGGCGACATGATATTTATGTTCATGGTTATTATATCCTACTCATGCTAGTATTCAATGTTAATTATTCATAATGCATGATCATGACCATTTTTGCTCTCCAGTTGGTCGCTTCTCAACCTATTTGCTAGCCTTTGCCTATACTAAGCGGGAATACTGCTTGTGCATCAAAATCCTTAAACCAAGATAATTCCATATGAGTCCACTATATCTACCTCTATGCAGTATTACCCTGCCATTCCAAGTAAATTTGCATATGCCACCTCTAAATATTCAAATGAACATTCGTTTTGTGTGCCCTAACCACTCACGGAGCAACAGAGGGCAGTCAGTATCTTCCATGCTAAGCGGGTTATTCTCATTGTCGGTGTACAAAAAGAGGGGTACGCTTTTTGTACCCCTATAACTGTGCACGGGCAGTCTGAGCCACGGGCACCACCACCCTGAGCAAGGCAAGGGAGGTGAGCGAAGGTAAGGCCAAAGCTCAGGAGAAGCAGAACGACGCCAAGACCAAGACCACAAAGAGCAAAGGGGACGAAGCGGACCCCCCCGGCAAGATCCTTGCCGGGAGGCGGTTTTAGCAAACCCGGCAAGGCCCTTGCCGTGGCAGCTCGCCCCACACCTACGGAGTGAGTCACCCTTGAGTCCACTGCCCCCATGGGGCAAGGATTCGGGAGACATCCCCGTGGTGGCATGCAGATCTTTGTGAAGACATTCGAGATCAGATACACCCTTCAAAAGATGATGATCCTTGGCGGGATCCCAGCCAAGGAGGACCACAAGGCCCCCGGCAAGAGCCTTGCCGGGGATGACAGCAGGCGCCACGGCAAGACCCTTGCCGGGGCCCCGGCAAGGCCCTTGCCCAGAACACCCGCTGGGCCACCATCAGGCCCACGCCAGTCAAACCTCCACCACCGTTCGCATGCAGCTGCCAACCCAACCAGCTGGGCAGGCACCTGCGTGGCGGCATGCAAATCTTCGTGGAGACCCACCACTGCGCCACCTTAGCTGCCTGCCTGCCTACATGGAACCGCCGGCGCCGCTGGCCAGGGCGCGTGTCGATGCGAGAGGGAGCGGCGACGGACGAGACAGGGCTCTCCCCCGTCCCCGATAAAGCAAGGACACCTGGGCAAGGCGCATTAAATGCACCTTGTCATGTAATGCGAGGGATAACCTCACATCACTGTTCCCTTTCCACCTCCTGGTGCTACTATGGCACCCCCATTCCTATAAAAGGAGGCCCGAGGCGACCAGGAGGAGGATTCGGCTTTTTGGAGCTCCTCACGCCCCATAGCTAGCTCAAGAACACAGATATACAATCCACCAAAGCAGGAGTAGGGTTTTACGCATCCCCGCGGCCCGAACTTGGATAAACGAACCGTGTGCTATCTATTTTATCCGCTCTTATCACGACCCCGCGCCCCGCAACCGTAGTAGGGATTCTTGTGATCCCATAGGTGTCGTTCCCACAGACATCTTTGGCACACCAGGTAGGGGGCACAGTTGTGAGAATCGGCTTTAGCAGTTAGTTCGATGCTTCTTCATCGTCATGGTGCCCAAGAAGAAGACGACGGTGGCGGTTGGCCTGTCGGAAGCCGAACATCCCGTCCCGACACGGGCGAGCAGCGGACCGGTCGCAGAAAGGACCCGGGGTGCCGTTTGCGAACACCAACACCGTCCCAGCAGCCGGAGTTTGGGAGGCGGCGATGTTCGTGCACCTGGTAACGGGCCGCACGCCGCCAAATCCAAAGACGGAGCCAGGCCCTCCGCGGGTGGCGCGGGGCCTTCCAAGATCGCTACCGCCCCGCCCGAAGGCGATGCGAGGGCCTCCAAGACTCCCACGCCGGCGCCGATTATGCGCTCCTCTCAAGCGGGGTGCGACGAATGGCGCAATCACGCCGAAGACCCCGGGCGTCGCCGCGGGAAGAGCCCCGAGCGCCACTCCCGGGAGGTAGAAGACCTGCCCGCTCGTCGAGGCGCTGGTGAAGATGGCATGCGGTCGCGGGGTCATGATAGAGCTCCTTCTGACATGGTCAGAAGTCGAAGCGCGTCGCGATCCGTGCAGGTTTCGTTGCCACCAACGCCAGCAGAAGCCCTGGCGCGGGCGCAGTTGCTCCTCGATTTTCCTCCCACTACGGGGAAACTCGACGAATGGAGAGCCACTATCTGAAGCCTTGTTGCGGTGGCCAACAAAGACGAACCGAGTCCGGTGGAGCCCCCGGGTCGATGCTCCGACAGAGTCCCATGCACCAGTGGCAGGAAAGCCGGCGGCGCCGCGACCACGGTGCACTCGCCTCCTCCTTGCCCGGTACCGCGGACGCCAGCCCGTCGCGACGTTGCGGGCGACGAAATCTCCATAGCGTTGTCCGACTCGCGGACCCACTGTGACCAGTGCCAAGTCCTTCGAGAACAAGAACATGCAGACGCTCGAACCACTATCAAGCACCAGCGCGGAGTGCGCCACCAGTCAGACAAGCGAGCAGGGCCTGCTGTGAACCACCCGACACTGGAGAGCCCTGGAGGCCTACCTTACGAGGTAGGCTGTCCGGCTTTTACCCATGAGCCGCGGCAGTTCCGGTGGCCCACTCACCGCACCTTCAAACCTGACGGGGCGAAAAGTACAGCGGCAAGACTCACCCGTCCGAGTTCCTCAGCATCTACACCATTGCGATACAAGCTGCCGGAGCCCACGATGATAAGGTGCTTGCGAATTACTTTCCGTTGGCTCTTAAACCCAACGCCATGTCATGGTTGATGCACTTGCCGGTAGACTCTATTTCCTCCTGGTCGGATTTGTGGCATGAGTTTGTGGGCGCCTTTACTAGAGGCCACCAAGCCCATGGCCAAGCAAGTGACTTGCATGTCATTCCCCAAAAGGGAGGCGAGAGTCTCCGCAAGTATATACAGAGGTTCAGCCGGATACAGTACAATATCCCTGATGTTCACCCTACCGCCATCATCAGCGCGTTCCATCAGAACGTGCATAACCGCAAGATGCACGAAGAGCTAGCAATGAACAAGGTGAAAGATGTAGCAGAACTCTATGTTCTTGCTGACAGATGTGCCCGGGCTGAAGAGGGCAGGAAGTACCCCGACGAAGACGCTGGCGTGGAAACCGACTCCTCAGATGAAGATACTGCCGCCCAGGCGAAGAAGGGCCGGCACTGCAACAGGAAGCGCAAAGGTAAAGCCATGCTTGCCGTCGAGGGATCTGGTGACACCGGCTCCACCAAGAAAACCAAGGCAGATGACCCCGGCAAGGAAATTGTCGGATGTGTCGCCTACCGGGCCTTGGCGGTTGCCGAGAAGCCAGGGAACTCCGACAAGCTATACTGCAAGATCCATCGCACCAAAGGCCATGCTCTCCAAGACTGCCGACAGGTTGAGATCCTCGCTGAGAAGCAGAGGGCTGAATATGAGAGGCGGGACAAGGAGAAGGGATAAGATGGTGCTGAGGGGTCCGGCAAGAAGCGTGATGGCCAGGCGGGCCGTTGCGGAAAGGATAAACAACAGGAGAGGCCCGCCCAGGGCCGTGACAAAAAGCCAGAAGACGACGATCACGAAGAGGACGACGAATCCGGTGTCCAAGAGTTTCAGAAAGCTACAGAGGCCATGTGCATCGATGGCGGCGCCTCGCTGCATACTTCTCACCGCCAGCTTAAATAGTGGGCACGAGAGATTACAGCGGCAGAGCCGTCGTTTGATGCCCAAAGGCCGCTGAAGTGGTCCAGCACACCTATCATTTTTGACACTGAGGATCACCCTGATCGCACTACTGCGGTCGGGTGCTTGCGTTGTTGGTTTCACCAACAATACGCAACCTCAAGGTGACAAAGATGCTAGTCGATGGCGGGGCTGGTCTGAACTTGATCTCGCCTCCCGTGATCGAGAAACTGCAGATTCCTGATGGAGACCTCGAGGAGACGGGCACGTTTCAGGGGGTCAACCCGGGAAGAATCCAACCTAAGGGAAAGGTCACGCTGCCCATGAGTTTTGGAAGCGATCTGAACTACAGGACGGAGAGGATCGTGTTTGATGTTGCCAAGATCCCCTTGCCCTACAACGGGATCCTTGACCGCCCAGCGCTGGCCAAGTTCATGGCGGCGTCACACTACGCCTACAACACCCTGAAGATGCCAGGACCTGTGATGATCATCACCATCCCCTTCGATAAGAAAGATGCGCTGATTTGCGCTGACCAACTATACCAGCAAGCAGTTGCAGCAGCTGCCGCCACTAGGGCACTTGCTCCTGCCACTGGGACCCCGGGAGGGAAAAAGAAGAAGAAGACCGGTGATACCTCGGACACCCACTCCGGCAAGCGCACCTCTTCGGAGTGTAGCGCTCCCGTCGAGGACGTGCTAGAGAGCTCCACCAGCGGAAATAAGAAACCCAGGGCCATACCGCCAGGAACCAAGAAGGTTTCTATCAATGAGGACGGCACGGGAGGGGCTTTCACCATAAGCTCCACCCTTGACGACAAATAGGAAGACACACTCGTCACCTTCCCGCGGGCGAATGTCGATGTGTTTGCATGGCAAGCTTCCGACATCCCCGACGTTCCCAGGGAGGTGATTGAGCACCACCTTGCTGTCTGTCCTCATGCGCGGCCCATCAAGCAGAAGGTCAGAAAGCAAGCTTTGGAACGATAAGAGTTCATCACAGAGGAGATCCGGAAACTGGAAGCAGCGGGTTTGGTAATAGGAGTGCTCCATCCAACGTGGTTGGCCAATCCGGTCATAGTGCGCAAGGCTAATGGGAGGTGGAGGTTGTGTATTGATTACATAGATATCAATAAGGCTTGTCCTAAGGACCCCTTCCCATTGCCGCGCATCGACCAGATTGTTGACTCCACAGCTGGGTGTGATCTGTTGTCATTCCTCGATGCCTACTCCGGCTACCACCAGATCTTCATGACAAGAGAAGACGAAGAGAAAACAACATTCATCACCCCGTGTGGTACGTATTGTTTAATGCGGATGCCTTTCGGGCTGAAGAGTGCTGGTTCGACGTTTGCAAGGGCGGTCCAGATTGGTTTTGAACCCCAGCTCCATAGAAATATGGAAGCTTATATGGATGACATAGTGGTCAAAACCAAGGACAGGGCAACCCTCATACCGTATTTGCAAGAAACATTTGCAAACCTGCGCAAGATCAATCTCAAGCTCAACCCTGAGAAGTGCGTCTTTGGCGTCCCGTCCGGCAAGCTTCTCGGGTTCTTTGTATCACAGCATGGGATAGAGGCCAATCCGGACAAGATCAAAGCTATAGAGCAGATTGAAGCACCCAAGCAAATCAAGGATGTGCGTCGGCTTGCTGGTTGCATCACCTCCATGGGCAAATTCATTTCCAAGTCTGCCGAGTGTGCCCTTCCCTTTTTCAAGATCCTGAAAAAGGCAGGCCCGATGGAGTGGACGCCAGAAGCCGAGGCAGCATTGCAAGATTTGAAGAAGTACCTCTCCTCCGCGCCAATACTAGTTGCACCTAGGCCACAGGAGCCGTTGCTGCTATACCTGGCGGCAACGAACCAGGTGGTTAGTGCCGCACTAGTGGCGCAGAGAGAGGTTGACGACGAGGTAATGGCAGCGACAGAGCCCAACACCACCAATGCAGAGACGACACAGCCAGTTGAAGTGCCGCCGAAGAAGAAAAGGATGCAGCACCCGGTCTACTTTGTTAGTTCCCTCCTGCAGGGAGCTAGATCAAGGTACTCTGGCATGCAGAAACTGCTCTTCAGCCTTCTTATGGCCTTGAGGAAGCTGCATCACTACTTCCAGGCACACGAGATCACTGTCGTCATTCGCCTCCCTCTGCAACGGATATTGCACAATCCAGATGCAACGGGAAGAACTGTGGAATGGGCACTGAAGCTGTCCAGCTTTGGCCTCAAGTTTGAAAGTACTTCGACGATTCAGAGCCGAGTCCTGGCGGTGTTCATTGCAGAATGGACCGCAACGCCTGACGAAGAAGTGCAAGAGACTGCTCTCCCCGGCATGGAGGCAAGTTGCAGTTGGATCATGTACTCTGATGGGGCTTTCTCCTTACATGGCGCCGGGGCTAGCGTACTGCTTGTCGCACCCACCGGAGAGCACCTCAAGTACGTGATCCAGATGCAATTCCCCAGGGAGGTGTCAACAAACAATACGATAGAGTACGAAGGGCTGCTTGCCGGTCTTAGGATCACGGCAGACCTCGGAATCAAGAAGCTCATCGTCAGGGGCGACTCGCAGCTCGTCGTCAAGCAAGTCAACAAGGACTACCAGAGCCCGTTGATGAAGGCCTACGTCGATGAAGTGAGAAAGCTGGAAGAGTGTTTCGATGGTATACATGATGAATACGTTCCTCGAGCGAAGAACGATATCGCCGATTACCTGTCAAAACGCGCTGCCCTCAAGCTACATGTGGAACCAGGTACCTTTGTGCTCCAGCAAACTCAGCCATCCGTTGATCCATCAACAGAGCAGAACAAGAGGAGGAAATCAGGACCCGACAAGTACTTTCCTGCCGAGCTCCCCGGAGCCGCCGGCAAGGATGTTGCCAGGGACGCCGAGCCCGCCACAGGACGGCTAGCTCCGGCGGAGCGACGAGCTCTTGCCATCAAGACAGCCACTCCTATAGCGGAAGAAATGCCTTTAGTCCTCGTCGTCGAGCCCCAGGCTCCAGCGGGCTTCACATCATACTGTCCGATTCCTCCAAACAGGGGAACTTCCTGAAGAGCAGGGAGAAGCAGAAAAAGTAGCCCGTCGCTCTACCATGTACCAGTTCGTCGATGACGTCCTGTACAGAAAGAGGCCGAACGGTGTGAAATTGAAGTGTATCCCTCGGGAGGAAGGACTGGAGCTGTTGGCGGAGATACACGGAGGCATATGTGGATCCCACATCGGTTCAAGGGCCCTTGCCGGCAAGGTTTCTTCTAGCCCACCGCCCTCTAGGATGCGACGACACTAGTCACCCAGTGTGAAGCGTGTCAGTTCCATTCAAAGAAGCTTCATCAGCCAGCTCAAGCCCTTCAAACCATTCCTCTCTCCTGGCCCTTCTCGGTCTGGGGGCTCGACATACTGTGCCCTTTCCCCCGCGCTATCGGCGGCTTTGAGTACTTGTATGTTGCAATCGACAAGTTCACAAAGTGGCCGGAGGTGGAGGCAGTGAGGAAGGTCACAGCTCAGTCGGCCGTCAAGTTCTTCAAGGGACTAGTGTGCCATTTTTGTCGCCAAATCGAGCCACCGGCCAGACACCTTTTGCCCTGGTATACGAGGCAGAAGCAGTTCTCCCCACTGAACTCATATACGGGTCACCTCGAGTGCTCGCTTATGATGAGCTTGAGCAAGAGCAACTGCGGCAAGATGATGCAATGCTCCATGAGGAAGATCGTCTTCGGGCGGCTGTGAAAGCAACACGCTACCAGCAAGCCTTGCGCCGCTACCATAGCCGCAAGGTTCATGCCCGAAGCCTTGAGGAAGGCGACCTTGTCCTTCGGCGCGTTCAATCGGCCAAGAATTCCAACAAGTTGACGCCAAAGTGGGAAGGCCCTTATCGGGTAATACGAGTCACCAGGCCCGACGCAGTCCGCCTGGAGACCAAAGATGCCGTTCCGGTGATTAACTCCTGGAACATTGAGCATCTTCGCAAGTTTTACCCATGAGGCACGGCTTGCCGGGCCCCCCGGCAAGCCACCTTTTGTACAAGCATTGTCGATGATGCATGTAACCCTTTGTACAAAGCCAGACACAGACCCTAAGCATAAATAAATGAAGCGCTGGCGCCCTAAGTTATAACATGCATGCTAGGTCGAGTCTCGTCCTTGGTTAGGGTTGATAGTGCTTAGCGGCAACTAACCCCTAGCTTAGAGGTCGAGTGTGCATCTCTTTGCCGTTCTTTCGTCTTCTTTGGTTCGCAGGACTCACAGGTATCCTTGCCGGATCACTTAAGGACAAAAAAGAGAACAGGGACAGACCAGCATCTAGACCCCGGCAAGCCAGTATTGCCGGGGGCTGCAAGAGCAAAGATTCACCCACGGCAAACCAGAGTTGCCGGGGGCTACAGCTTCAGATAAGTTCTTCATCCCTTATCATGCATTCCCTTATGGACTGAGGTATGTGAAACCTCGTTTTTCCTAAAACTACCGTGCTCCCCTAACTCTAGGCCCTAGGGCTCGTTCCTGGGGCCAGGTTTGGTAGTAGTCGCGGCAGCGAGAGGATGAAACAAGGAGCCTGAACCCACCTCATCCCTGCCTCCGCCAAAGGTGTGAGAAAGGTCGAGCGAAGTGGGGAGACGGCAAGGCCTGTTGCCGGGCAAGGAAATGTTTATCTTAAGGATATCAAGGATTTACTCCTTGTCGTGGGTTCTACCCACAAACAAATGACCCGGCAAGCATCCCTTTTTCATTAAAAACATTCCACTCAGGTACAGTCCATAGGGAATGAAAAACATGAATGATGGGATTACAAGTTTTAAATTCAGCTAAGGCCCGAAGGCTTACAAACTAAAAAGAGATAAGGTGACCGTAATCCCTTTCTTGTCCCTCTCCTCAGGAGGCAGGTCAAGGAGGCGAAAAGGGCAAAAGGGGCGCCTGGGCGAGCTACGGGTGGCAGAAGACACCAAGAGAACATCTCGGTGGCCGTCCGAAGGCTGGATGCTGATGGCGGCGCCGGAAGCAGAGCTCGAAGACGAGGCGGCAGGACGTCGGCACGCGTCGAAGGTGTCGGTGCCCGCGTACTCTGGCTTGACAGCCTTGCCGCCTGCCCTCTTCCTCTTCCGCAACCTCCCAACGCCATCCACCCAAGGAGACGACCCCGAGAAGTTCAGGGAGCCGGCAACGCGGATGATGGGGTCGCCGGTGCCGCATAGAGCGGCGCCCGACACCTAATCGGACTCGTCATCTTGCTGCCTACTACCCTCGTCGTCGCTGCCGCTGTCCTCCTCGTCACTCCCGCCCGAGGAGGAGTCTTCACTATCAGAAGAGCTCTCCACGCAGCACCTTGCACGGGTCCCAAAAGCACCCGAAGACCTTGATGGAGAGAAGGCCACCCTCCATTAGCTTAAAATGGAGAGTGAGCCCCTCCATCAAGCGGTGGATATGGGCAAATGTCTTCCATCCCCGACGGAGATACATCACGTGAGGGGCGGGGAAATCGACGCGGGCTCGCGTGCCACTGATCGCGCAGCCCGTCATGTGCAGCCACAATGACTCCGGCAGATCCAGCTCCATCTCCCGCGTGAATGGAGTCGGGAGACGGAGGCGACGGCGAGGCGGCCGACATAGCCTAGTGAAGAACTCGCAAGGGTCATCTCTAACGTGGCCCTCCACGGGGGAAAGAACTGCTGGCGGAGGCGAGGCCGGCGCGCCGCCCTGTCCTTCTCTTCCCCGAGCGCCTCGGCCTCGCCCACAGCCTCGCCCCCTCCCCCTTCCCCTCGCGGCTGGCTCTACCACCGCGGGTACGGGAGAAGGAGGGACGCGTTGTCGAGCGGCGACCCTCGCCGCCACCGTTGAAGGACCAGGATTCCCTCTCTCCATGACGGATGGAAGGGGAGAGCAGAAGCTGAAGGAAGGAGGAGATGAAGGAATGCGGGACGCCATCCCCCCCTCCCGCTCTTTATAAAGGAACGGGGTGGGGGCTCGACCGCCCCGCTCAGCCAATCAAGACGCGGAAGGTGCAGGGAACTGGGACCGACCAGCCGCCCCAGCCCGCGGCGGCCCGGTTTCCCGCCTCCACCGTTCACCACCCCAAGCGCATGAGAGCCACGTGGCAGGCGTGCAGGACCGAGGCGACGGGTGAGGCGACCTCTCCCCACCCCGTGATCGTGGGGAGTGGACGCCTTGAAGAACACGCCTCGGCCCCGTTCAGTAAAGGGCCGCGCCTCCACGCCTCCCACCATTTATAGGGAAGGCGCAAACCGCCCCCTTTACTATGACGTGACGCATGCATGCAGAGCTTAGCCCCACACATGCCGCCCACGTCACACATGCCTCCCCACGCGCCGCCACGCGCGGGAAGCATGGAAGCGCAGCGCGCGAAGAGACTTACCGCGGTAAAAACCGCCCCGCCTGCCCGCGCACCGTTTTTGGGCCTAGCCCAATGACACAATTGCGCTTACGTGTGGCCCAGGCCCGGGGCTCCAGTCGGTGTACAAAAAGAGGGGTATGCTTTTTGTACCCCTATAACTGTGCACGGGCAGTCTGAGCCACGAGAAACACCACACTGAGCAAGGCAAGGGAGGTGAGCCAAGGTAAGGCCGAAGCTCAGGAGAAGCAGAACGACGCCAAGACCAAGACCACAAAGAGCAAAGGGGATGAAGCAGACCCCCCCCCCCGTCAAGATCATTGCCGGGAGGCGGTTTTAGCAAACCCGGCAAGACCCTTGTCGTGGCAGCTCGCCCCACACCTACGGAGTGAGTCACCCTTGAGTCCACTACCCCCATGGGGCAAGGATTCGGGAGACATCCCCGTGGTGGCATGCAGATCTTTGTGAAGACATTCGAGATCAGATACACCCTTCAGAAGATGATGATCCTTGGTGGGATCCCAGCCAAGGAGGACCACAAGGCCCCCGGCAAGAGCCTTGCCGGGGATGACAGCAGGCTCCACGGCAAGGCCCTTGCCGGGGCCCCGGCAAGGCCCTTGCCAAGAACACCCGTTGGGCCGCCATCAGGCCCACGCCAGTCAAACCTCCACCGCCGTTCACATGCAGCTGCCAACCCAACCAGCTGGGCAGGCACCTGCGTGGCGGCATGCAGATCTTCGTGGAGACCCACCACTGCGCCACCTCAGCTGCCTGCCTGCCTACATGGCACCGTGGGTGCCGCTGGCCAGGGCGCGTGTCGACGTGAGAGGGAGCGGCGACGGACGAGACAGGGCTTTCCCCCATCCCCGATAAAGCAAGGACACCTGGGCAAGACGCATTAAATGCGCCTTGTCATGTAATGCGAGGGATAACCTCACATCACTGTTCCCTTTCCACCTCCTGGTGCTACTGTGGCACCCCCTTTCCTATAAAAGGAGGCCCGAGGCGACCAGGAGGAGGATTCGGCTTTTTGGAGCTCCTCACGCCCCATATCTAGCTCAAGAACACAGATATACAATCCACCAAAGCAGGAGTAGGGTTTTACGCATCCCTGCGGCCCGAACCTGGATAAACAAACCGTGTGCTATCTGTTTGATCCGCTCTTCTCATGACCCCGCGCCCCACAACCGTAGTAGGGATTCTTGTGATCCCATAGGTGTCGCTCCCACCGACACTCATGATGAGTGTTTATTCACTCGTCCTTGCACGAGAGGGGCAGTAATCATGATGCCCAGTCCCATGATCAAAATTGCAATAATAATAGAACAAACTGTCATGGACTGTTGTTGGTATGGAGGGCACCTAATGATTCAACAAGCCATGGCTTGTGTTTGTTGGTGGAGGGGGAGTAGACTTTACTTTTACCGCTTGGGAACCTCCGCTAATGTGTTTATCATGGAAGATATTGACAACTCTCGATCATAATGTTGACAGGAAAGGTACCTCCCAAAATTATATTTATCTCTGATTTAATTCTTCGACCTCTAGCACCTCTACAAATCCTTGCTTCCCTCTGCGAAGGGCCTATCTATTGACTTTTATGTTGAGTCATCACCTTCTCAAACAAGCACTAGCCCTGAGAGCACTATTATCATTCTCATGCATTGTGTATAGTTAATGTTGTGTGCATCATGAGTGGATCTCTTCTACCACGAATTACGGCGCTGCTTGTTCTTTGGAGGTGCTCCGCATTTATGTTTTGTGGTCTTAGAAAGGGCTAGTGACATACCATTATTGTCATATTATATCATGATTGTTTTGACTGGCATATGAGATCTTTTATTATTGCTCGCTAGCTACTTGATTATGCCATTGATATGAGTGAGTATAATTTCTAAGAGTTATCATTTGCATGGTTAGTCATGATCTTTGCTGAAAAGCTAGGTATTATTTAAGCATATATATGGATACAAGAACAAAAGAGTTCGTAAAAGTTTTTCTTTGTCACTTTCTGAATTGCTTGAGGACAAGCAATGGGTTAAGCTTGGGGGAGTTGATACATCTTTGTCATATCTACTTTTCCAAACACTTCTGCTCTTGTTTTGGACTCTAATTTACATGATTTGAATGAAACTAACCCGGACTGATGTTGTTTTCGGTAGAACTACCATGGTGTTGCTCTTGTGCAGAAATAAAAGTTGTCAGAATTGGACTAAACCTTTTGGAGAATTATTTTGGAATAAAAGAAAAATACTAGAGCAAAGACCCACTGGAGGGGGGCCCTGCTGCCCACTAGACACCAGGGCACGCCACCCCCCTCTGGCATGCCCTGGTGGGTAGTGGGCCCCTCGAGGCTCTGCTGACCCTAATTTAGACACTATATATTCCTATTTCCCAAGAAAAAAATCGAGGAGGAAGTTTCATCGCATTTTACAATACGGAACCGCCACCACCTCATGTTCTTCATCGGTAGGAAAAATCTAGAGTTCGTTCGAGGCTCCGGAGAGGGGGACCTTTAGTCTTCGTCATCATCAACCATCCTCCTCCACCAATTTCATGATGCTCACTGCCGGGAGTGAGTAATTTCTTCGTAGGCTTGTTGGACGACGATGGGTTGGATGAGATTCATCATGTAATTGTGTTAGTTTTATTAGAGCTTGATCCCTAGTATCCACTTTGTTCTGAGATTGATGTTGCTATGACTTTGCTATGTTTAATGCTTTTCACTAGGGCCTGAGTGCCATGATTTCAAATTTGAACCGTTTATGTTTTCACCAATATATTTGTGTTCTTGATCCAATCTTGCAAATTATGCACCTGCTACGTATTATGATCCACATACCCCAAGGTGACAATAATTGGGATTCTTTCCGGTGATTACCGTAGTTTGAGGAGTTCATGTATTCACTATGTGTTAATGCTTTGTTCTGGTTCTCTATTAAAAGAAGGCCCTAATATCCCTTAGTTTCCTTATGGACCCCGCTATCACGGGAGGGTAGGACAAAAGATGTCATGCAAGTTCTTTTCCGCAAGCACATATGACTATTTACGAAATACATGCTTACATTGCATTGATGAATTGGAGCTAGTTGCGTGTCACCCTAGGTTTATGACTGTTATATGATGATATTATCCAGCGTTATCACCGAACCAATGCCTACGAGTTTTTCACATATTGTTCTTGCTAAGTTACTGTTGTTACAACCGCTACAAAACTACTACTACTACTATTACTGTTACTATTACTATCATTGTTAGTTCTATCAAACTATAATATATTGTGCTACTGATCATGTTACTACAGCTATTTAGTCTCCATGTGTGGTTGAATTGACAACTTAACTGCTAATACTTACAATTATTCTTTGGCTCCCCTTGTGTCGAATCAATAAATTTGGGTTGAATACTCTACCCTCAAAAACTATTGCGGTCCTTATACCTGCGGGTTATCAATGCCTAGTGGGCCCCAAGAGCACCATTTTGCGTTGATTCTTCTTCTAAAAAATCACATATATTCCAAAATAAATTTTCGTAAATTGTTATCATGTGTGGACTTCGTTTGATATGGATATTCTGCAAAACAAATGACATGCAACAAATAGGAACTGGCACTGGGCACTGGGCACTGAATCAATATGTTAGTCCCAAAAATAATATAAAATGTTGCCAAAAGTATATAAAAGTTGTATAATGTTGGCATGGAACAATAAAAAATTATAAATACGACGAAGACATATCAGCATCCCCAAGCATAATTCTTGCTCGTCCTCGAGTAGGTAAATGATAAAAAAGATAATTTTTGATTTGGAATGCTACCTAGCACAATCTTGATCATATAATCTAATCATGGCATGAATATTAAGACACGAGTGATTCAAAGCAATAGTCTATAATTTGACATAAAGACGATCAATACTCAGGCATCCCAACAAATAATCATGTCTTTCAAAATATCAATGCTGAAGAACGTTATCCCTACAAAATCATATAGCCTTGTCATGTTCCATCTTCTTAACAAAAAGTATTTATCATGTACTACTGATACATCTCCAACGTACCTATAATTTTTCATTGTTACATGCTATTATATTATCAAGCTTGGATGTTTTATATGCATTTATATGCTATTTTATATGATTTTTGGGACTAACCTATTAACCTAGAGCCTAGTGCTGGTTTCTGTTTTTTCCTTGTTTTTGAGTTTTACAGAAAAGGAATACCAAACGGAGTCCAATTGACGTGCCAATTTTTGACGATTTTTTATGGACCAAAAGAAGACCCCGGAGTAAAAGAGTTGGGCCAGAAGAGTCCTGGGCCGTCCACGAGGGTGGGGGGCGCACCCACCCCCCGGGTGTGTGGGCCTACCTCGTGGACGACTCGGGCACATTCTTGACGTGAGAACGATGGCAAAAATTCCAATAAATACAGAAACCTCCAGAAAATAACCTAGATCAGGAGTTTCGCCGCCGCAAGCCTCTGTAGCCACCGAAAACCAACCTAGACCCGTTCTGCACCGTGCCGGAGGGGGGAATCCCTCTCCGGGGGCCATCTTCATCATCCCGGTGCTCTCCATGATGAGGAGGGAGTAGTTCACCCTCGGGGCTGAGGGTATGTAATAGTAGCTATGTGTTTGATCTATCTCTCTCTCTCTCTCTCATGTTCTCGAATCGGCACGATCTAGATGTATCGCGAGCTTTGCTATTATATTTGGATCTTATGATGTTTCTACCCCTCTACTCTCTTGTGATGAATTGAGTTTTCCCTTTGAAGTTATCTTATCGGATTGAGTCTTTAAGGATTTGAGAACACTTGATGTATGTCTTGCATGTGCTTATCTGTGGTGACAATGGGATATCACGTGATCCACTTAATGTATGTTTTGGTGATCAACTTGCGAGTTCCATGACCTCGTGAACTTATGCACAGGGGTTGGCACACGTTTTCGTCTTCACTCTCCGGTAGAAACATTGGGGCACTCTTTGAAGTTCTTTGTGTTGGTTGAATAGATGAATCTGAGATTGTGTGATGCATATCGTATAATCATACCCACTGATACTTGAGGTGACATTGGAGTATCTAGGTGACATTTGGGTTTTTGTTGATTTGTATCTTAAGGTGTTATTCTAGTACGAACTCTTGAATAGATCGATCAAAAAGAATAATTTTGAGGTGGTTTCGTACCCTACAATAATCTCCTTGGTTGTTCTCCGCTATTATTGACTTTGGAGTGACTCTTTGTTGCATGTTGAGGGATAGTTATATGATCCAATTATTTTATTATTGTTGAGAGAACTTGCACTAGTGAAAGTATGAACCCTAGGCCTTGTTTACTAGCATTTCAATACCGTTTACGCTCACTTTTACCACTTGCTACCTTGCTGTTTTTATATTTTCAGATTACAAAAACCTATTTCTACCAGCCATATTGCACTTGTATCACCATCTCTTCGCCAAACTAGTGCACCTATACAATTTACCATTGTATTGGGTGTGTTGGGGACACAAGAGACTCTTTGTTATTTGGTTGCGGGGTTGTTTGAGAGAGACCATCTTCATCCTACGCCTCCCACGGATTGATAAACTTTAGGTCATCCACTTGAGGGAAATTTGCTACTGTCCTACAAACCTCTGCACTTGGAGGCCCAACAACGTCTACAAGAAGAAGGTTGTGTAGTAGACATCAAGCTCTTTTCTGGTGCCGTTGCCGGGGAGGTTAGCCCTTGAAGGTATATCTTTAGATCTTGCAATCAAATCTTTTAGTTTCTTGTTTTATCACTAGTTTAATTTATAAAAGAAAACTACAAAAAATGGAATTGAGGGTACCTCATATGCTTCATCTTATTAATATCTTCATGAAAATAAGGATTCCGAAAATTGTGCCAAATTGCTAGACAAAGAATGTATGAAAATGTTTGGCACTAAATCTTTGGATGATGATCATGATTGCAATGTTGTTAGTATGAATTCTTTGAATATCCATGATACTAATAATGATTTCACTAGTCATGATGAAAATGTCTCTTATAAGCATGTCAATTTTTGTGGAGTGCATAGAGCTTGCAAGTACACACCGAATAGGGAAGATAGATTTTGCAAGAGTCATAAGTATTTGGAAACTAAATGGTTGCAAGAAAGGCTAGATGCTGGTGCTAAAGATTTAAAATTTCTTTGTCATCCTTGTAAACTATGCAATGAACGTGATCATTTAAATATCCAATGAAAAATGTTTCATGATATTGCCCTACATTATGACTGTTATATGATGAATATTATCCGACGTTATCACCGAACCAATGCCTATGAGTTTTTCACATATTGTTCTTGCTAAGTTACTGTTGTTACAACCGCTACAAAACTACTGCTACTACTATTACTGTTACTATTACTATCATTGTTAGTGCTATCAAACTATAATATATTGTGCTACTGATCACATTACTGCAACTATTTAGTCTCCAAGTGTGGTTGAATTGACAACTTAACTGCTAATACTTACAATTATTCTTCGGCTCCCCTTGTGTCGAATCAATAAATTTGGGTTGAATACTCTACCCTCAAAAACTATTGCGGTCCCTATACCTGCGGGTTATCAATGCCTAGTGGGCGCGTCGAGCGCCGTTTTGCGTTGATTCTTCTTCTAAAAATTCACATATATTCCAAAATAAATTTTCATAAATTGTTATCGTGTGTAAACTTCGTTTGATATGGATATTCTGCAAAACAAATAACATGCAACAAACAGGAACTAACACTGGGCACTGGGCACAGGATCAATATGTTAGTCCCAAAAATAATATAAAATGTTGCCAAAAGTATATAAAAGTTGTATAATATTGGCATGCAACAATCAAAAATTATAAATACGACGAATACGTATCAGCATCCCCAAGCTTAATTCTTGCTCCTCCTCGAGTAGCTAAGTGATAAAAAGATAATTTTTGATGTGGAATGCTACCTAGCACAATCTTGATCATGTAATCTAATCATGGCATGAATATTAAGACACGAGTGATTCAAAGCAATAGTCTATAATTTGACATAAATACATCAATACTCAGGCATCCCAACAAATAATCATGTCTTTCAAAATATCAATGATGAAGAATGTTATCCCTACAAAATCATATAGCCTTGTCATGCTCCATCTTCATAACAGAAAGTATTTATCGTGTACTACTGATACGTCTCCAACGTATCTATAATTTTTTATTGTTCCATGCTATTATATTATCAACCTTGGATGTTTTATATGCATTTATATGCTATTTTATATGATTTTTGGGACTAACCTATTAACCTAGAGCCCAGTGCTAGTTTCTATTTTTTCCTTGTTTTTGAGTTTTACAGAAAAGGAATACCAAACGGAGTCCAATTAACGTGCCAATTTTTGACGATTTTTGATGGACCAAAAGAAGACCCCAGAGTAAAAGAGTTGGGCCAGAAGTGTCTCGGGCCGTCCACGAGGGTGGCCCCTCCGGGAACATGGGGCTACCTCGTGAACGACCCCGGCACCTTCTTGACGTGAGACCGACGCCAAAAATTCCTATAAAGACAGAAACCTCCAGAAAATAACCTAGATCAGGAGTTCCGCCGTCGGAATCCTTTGTAGCCACCGAAAACCAATCTTGACCCGTTCTGGCACCCTGCCAGAGCGGGGAATACCTCTCCGGAGGCCATCTTCATCATCCCGACGCTCTCCATGACAAGGAGGGAGTAGTTCACCCTCGGGGCTGAGGGTATGTACCAGTAGCTATGTGTTTGATCTTTCTCTCTCTCTCTCTCTCTCTCTCTCTCTCTCTCTCTCGTGTTCTTGACTCGGCACGATCTTGATGTATTGTGAGTTTTGCTATTATATTTGGATCTTATGATGTTTCTCCTCCTCTACTCTCTTGTGATGAATTGAGTTTTCCCTTTGAAGTTATCTTATCGGATTGAGTCTTTAAGGATTTGAGAACACTTGATGTATGTCTTGCATGTGCTTATCTGTGGTGACAATGGGATATCACGTGATCCACTTGATGTATGTTTTCGTGATCAACTTGCGAGTTCTGTGACCTCGTGAACTTATGCATAGGGGTTGGCACACGTTTCCGTCTTGACTCTCCGGTAGAAACTTGGGGCACTCTTTGATGTTCTTTGTGTTGGTTGAATAGATGAATCTGAGATTGTGTGATGCATATCGTATAATCATACCAAGGATACTTGAGGTGACATTGGAGTATCTAGGTGACATTAGGGTTTTGGTTGATTTGTGTCTTAAGGTGTTATTCTAGTATGAACTCTTGAATAGATCGATCAGAAAGAATAACTTTGAGGTGGTTTCGTACCCTACAATAATCTCGTCGTTTGTTCTCTGCTATTAGTGACTTTGGAGTGACTCTTTGTTGCATGTTGAGGGATAGTTATATGATCCAATTATGTTATTATTGTTGAGAGAACTTGCACTAGTAAAAGTATGGACCCTAGGCCTTGTTTCCTAGCATTGCGATACCATTTACGCTCACTTTTACCACTTGCTACCTTGTTGTTTTTATATTTTCATATTACAAAAACCTATTTCTACGATCCATATTGCACTTTTATTACCATCTCTTCGCCGAACTAGTGCACCTATACAATTTACCATTGTATTGGGTGTGTTGGGGACACAAGCGACTCTTGGTTATTTGGTTGCAGGGTTGTTTGAGAGAGACCATCTTCATCCTACGCCTCCCACGGATTGATAAACCTTAGGTCATCCACTTGAGGGAAATTTGCTACTGTCCTACAAACCTCTACACTTGGAGGCCCAACAACGTCTACAAGAAGAAGGTTGTGTAGTAGACATCAACTACCCCGGTGTCAGCCAAGCAATTAGTTCATACATTTTAATGCGCTTCAACTTTTTAAACCCCCACGCAATATATGAGTGCAAGGCATGGATAATACACTATGGGTGGAATAAAATACTGTAGATCGAAAGTAGGTCTAGAGGGGGGTGATTATACTACTTGACCAAATAAAAATCTAAACTTTTCCCAATTTTAGTTGTGGGCATATTTTAGCAACTAGCACAAGTCAAGCAATCAACCTACACATGCAATTCTAAGAGTGTAGCAGTGGAAAGTAAAACATTGCATATGAAGGTAAAGGGAAGGGTTTGGAGAGTGTAAACGCAATGAAGACAGGGAGATTTTTGGCGTGGTTCCGATAGGTGATGCTATCGTGCGTCCACGTTGATGGAGACTTCAACCCACGGAGGGTTATGGTTGCGCAAGTCCACAAAGGGCTCCACCCATGAAGGGTCCACGAAGAAGCAACCTTGTCTATCCCACCATCGCCATCGCCCACGAAGGACTTGCCACACTCGGGTAGATCTTCACGAAGTAGGCGATCTCCTTGCCCTTACAAACTTCTTGGTTCAACTCCACAACTTGTCGGAGGCTCCCAAGCGACACCTAACGAATCTAGGATACACCCCTCTTCAAAAGGTAATAGATGGTGTGTTGATGATGAACTCCTTGCTCTTGTACTTCAAATGATAGTCTCCCGAACACTCAACTCTCTCACACAAATTTGGATATGGTGGAAAGATTATTTGAGTGGAAAGCAACTTGGGGAAGGCTAGAAATCAAGATTCTTGTGGTAGGATTGGAATATCTTGATCTCAACAGATGAGTAGGTGGTTCTCTCTCAGAAAATGTATGCTGGAAGTGTAGGCATGTTCTGATGGCTCTCTCATGAATAGAGAAGGGGGTGGAGGGGTATATATAGCCTCCACACAAAATCCAATCGTTACACACATTTGACCCAACACAGTCAGACAGAATAGATGAACTCGGTGAGACTGATTTAGTTCAAAATATGAACATTAGGATTCTCGGTGGGACCGACTGGAACAACTCGGTGGGACTGATGTGCTAGGGCTTTGGGCAAACCTCATCTCAGTGCCGCCGATTGCATCAACTCGGTGAGACTGAAGTGAAGCAATAGGGCAACAGAGAATTGGTCAAGCCATCTCGGTGAGACCGATCCCTATTTCGGTGGGACAAAAATAATTGTTACATGCAACAGAGAATTGGCAAGGCCATCTCGGTGAGACCGAGATCCGTATCGGTGTGACCAAATAGTTAGGGTTTCTAGATGTGGCTATGTCATATGAACTCAGTGGCTCCAGATAGGATGAATCGGTGGGGACGAGTTGGAGTGTAGGATTTTGACATATTTGGATGGAGAAAGTGGTTGAGGGATTTGGAGCAATATCACTAAGCATTTGAGCAAGCAAGCCATTATGCAACACCTCATCCCCTTTTAATAGTATTGGCTTTCCTATGGACTCAATGTGATCTTGGATCACTAAAATAGAAATAAAGAGTCTTGAGCTTTTGCTAATATGTGTCCTTAACATTTTGAGGTTCATGATGATGATGGCGACGGATTCCACCCTCTGCTGCCCCAAACGGATTCCAAATCAACCCTCCTGATGAAGAATAGGAGGTGGTGGTGGCTCCATATTGTAAAACGTGATGATTCCTTCTCTCTAATTTTTTTCTTGGCGAATAGGTATATATGTAGTTGGAGTTAGGATTGCCGGAGGTCCAGGGGCCACACAACCTCGTAGGGCATGCCCTGGGGGCGGGCGTGCTGCTTGAGCTTGTGGCTCCTGCGTGGCCCCCTCTGGTATATTCTTTCGCCATTATTTTTTATATATTCCATATAAATTGTCCGTAAATTTTCAGGTCAATCCGAGAACTTTGATTTCTGCACAAAAACAACACCATGGCAATTCTGCTGAAAACAACGTCAGTCTGGGTTAGTTTCATTCAAACAATGCAGATTAGATTCCAAAACAAGAGCAAAAGTGTTTGGAAAAGTAGATACGATGGAGATGTAGCAACTCCTCCAAGCTTAACTCATTGCTTGTCCTCAAGCAATTCAGTTGACAAACTAAAAGTGACAAATAAAAACTTTTACAAACTCTGCTTGATCTTGTCGTTGCAAATATGTCTAACCAATGTTCAGGTTTTCAGCAAAGATTATGAACTAACCATATTCACGATAAGACTTAGGTATCACATTTACTCTCATCAATGACATAACTAACTAGTGAGCAATAATAAGATATCTCGGATGGCAACACTTTTTTCAAAACAATCATGATATAATATGACATAATGGTATCTTGCTAGCCCTTTCTAAGACCAAAATCATAAATGCAGAGCACCTCTGAAGTTCAAGCATTGGCTAAACATTGTATTTAATGGTAAAAGATATCTAGTCACACTCATACTCAACATCAAATAAACACAAAGCATATAAATGACAATTAGTGCTCTCTAGTTGGTGATTTAATAAGAAGATGATGACTCAGCAATAAAAGTAAATATATAAACCCTTCACAGAGGGAAGTAGGGATCTGCAGAGGTGCCAGAGGTCGAAGCTATTAAAACAGAGATGAATATAATTTGGGAGGTATGCTTTCATTGTGAATGTAGCGACCGAGAGTTCCCAATATCTTCCATGTTAGACACATTATAGGTGGTTCCCAAACAGAAAGGTAAAGTTTTTACTCCCCCTCCACCAACAAACACAAGCCATGGCTAGTTGAACCCTCGGGTGCCCTCCATACCAACAACAATCCGGGGGATTCTGTTTCATTATTATATTTTGGTTTTGATCATAGGAATGGGCATCCCAATTACCGGCCACTTTCTCGTGAATGACAAGCAAATAAACACTCATTGTGAGAATAACCCACCTATCATGGAAGATACTGACCGCCACCTGTTGCTTCATGAGCAATTCGGGCATACAAAACAAATTATTATTTGAAGATTTAGAGTTTGGCACATGCAAATTTACTTGGAATGGCAGGTAATTACCACATATAGGTAGGTACGGTGGACTCATATGGAATAACTTTAGGTTTAAGGAAGTGGATGCACAAGCAGTATTCCCGCTTAGTACAAGTGAAGGCTAGCAAATAGATTGAGGAGCTACCAACCAGAGAGCAACAATGGTCATAAACATGCATTGAGGTTAATCAATATTGAATACGAGCATGAGTAGGATATAAAACACCATGAACATAAATATCATGGAGGCTATGTTGGTTTTGATGCAACTACATGCGTGAACATGTGCCAAGTCAAGACACTTGAATTATTCAGAGGAGGATACCATCCTATCATACTACATCATAACCATTTTAAATGTATGTTGACACACAAGATAAACCATTGTCCACTCCTAGCTATTTAAGCATGGCATGAGTAACTATGATCTCTAATTGTCACTACAAACATGTTTATTCATAATAGGCTGAATCAAGAATGATGAGCTAATCATACTTACAAAAATAAAATAGGTTGAGTTCATACCAGCTTTTCTTCACCTCAATCAATTCCTGAAATTTCGTCATTATTGTCCTTCACTTGTATGACCGAACAATGTGAATAATAATAAGAGTGCATGTGTCGTGGACTAAGCTGGAATCTGTAAAGATTTATTCGAAAGAGAAGACATGGTAATATGGGCTCTTTGGTAAATCAACAATAATGCATATGAGAGCCACTCAACATTTTCATCGTGGTCTTCTCCTTACGGCCGCCCAAAGAAAAGAAAAGAATTTCAAACAAACACACTAAAATGTTTTTGGAGTTTGTGTTTTTTTGGAGAAAGCAAAATGAGAGAAAAATGAAAACGAAAAAATCTATATACACGGGAAAGCTCCCAACAAGCAAAAGAAGACCGAGAAATCTTTTTGGGTTTTCTTATAATACTACAACTAATTAAACTAGAAAGATAAAGCGAGAAATAAGCGAGAAATATTTTTGGATTTCTCAAAGTTTTTCAAACATACAAGAAGAAAGAAAAATAAAACTAATATGGATTATACAATGAAAAAAGGATGAACTCCGCAACTGGAATGAATGTGTGATGCATGAATGTAATATCAGTGAGAAATACGTACTCCCCCAAGCTTAGGCTTTAGGCCTAAGTTGGTCTATGGCACGGCTGGCCTGGATGATACCCATAGTCGTAGTTCAGGTTGTACTGGATTGCAGCTGCCGCCACTTGGTAGGCTGCCTCATTGAGGCGAGCGGTCTCCCTCGCCCTCTCATACTCCTTTGCCTCCTCCACAAGTATGAAATATCTCCGTTTTCCCTAAAAGTTAAAGAATGTAGGAGCGGGAAGCGTAATATGGAAAACACGACGCATGTTAAAGATTAGTCTGTACTAGAATGGGAGATCGCCTCTTTCAAGAATCTAGAAATGTTCATAGTGGTGTAATCAAGGAAAACATGCGGCAACTAGGTATCATTTTATTTTATTGGAACCACAATATAATTAGCTAGAAGAGTGGCATAAATTCCACCATAGAAATCTTCATCTAAAGCATTATTATGTAACCGACATGCAACAATAGCCCATAAGTTAAATTGTTTATCATTCGGTACAACACTCTTAAGAATGCACAAACTAGGGGTGGAAAGGTGGCTATATGGTCATGTTTACCATTAATGCATCTACCTATGAAAAGGGAAAAATAATGTAAAGCAGGAAAATGAATGCTCCCTATAGTAGCTTTTGTTATGCCTCTAGTTTCACCCCTAGTGATGCTAGCAAGGAACTCAGTGCAATTAGATTTGCAAGGTTCAGTGTAAGTGCCCCATTGCATTGCACACTTCATTTAATTCTTCAAGGTCCATGCGAAATGAGTTCTCATAGAGATTAAATATAACAGCATGCGTATTACGATGGGCTGAATACTCAAATCTCCACACAAAAGAATCAGTGAGATTGTAATATTGCAAGCACTTATCTGACACGAAGTCCATCAAATGGGCATTGTGTACGTACATATCAAATTCTTCCTTTAAACTGGCTTGAGTCATGAAATAATCGAATGACCATTCACAAGGTTGCACTAGAGTTTCCCATGGTGGTTCAAGGTTCGTCTCATGTAAAGTGATCCTTGGAGTTTTCTTGCTCGAGGAACCACCTTGGAACATCTTCCTAAACATTTTCTTCTTCAGAAAATTTCTTAAATTTTTAGTAACTCAAAATAAAAGTGAACCAAACTCAACAAAATTGATAGCAACTACTCTACAAGTGTCTAGAGGCCATATCATGCACCAAAACTAGTTTGAACCATATAAATTTGACATGCAAGCTCAAGAACATGGTCACCAACAGTTGCTAAATGTGCAAGTAATAAACCACTAGAACAAAAACTAATTGGAAAAATAGAGGAGTCACATACCGATGATCAATCCACCAAAACCGTTTTGGAAATGGAGCTACGAGCAAGGAGATTGAAAATTGCAGCAAGAAGAGCAAGAACACGGGTTTGAATAGGAAAGTGATTTTTTGGAGGAAGAAGAAGGCATGGATGGCAGCAATAAGTGAGGGGGGCTACATGGGCCCCACAAGCTTGCTAGGCATGCCTAAGGGGGTGGTCGTGCCCTGTGAGCTTGTGGCTCACAGGTGCACCCCCTGGGGTGTGTTCATTGCCACTATTTTTTATATTTTGCAGGAAAAGATCATATTAAATTTTGAGGGCATTCTGAGAACTTTTATTTTCTTGTCATTTTTGGTTGCACTGGTAATTTAGAAAATAGTATAATCATGGCATTTCTACTTTAGGGTACAAAAAGTTGCGTTTACTAAATTCATCGACCAAATGCCCGTCAAAAGGAATCCATTAATAAGGTTGATCAAGTCTTATTAACAAACTTCTTCCAAATGACATGAAACCAGAGGATCTTCATATAACGCTAGGTTACATCAGTGGGGATATGCATGTCCCGAACAATAAGAATTTCATATTTCTTTTTGACAGTAGGATAGGGAATTCAAAACCTCCAATAGTAATTGTTGAAATTTTTCCAATAGAATTGATACTATTCACTTGAGGTTGTTTCTTCGGGAAGTGCATCGTATGCTCATTACTATTGACATGAAAATTGACATTGCCCTTATTGCAATAAATAATAGTCCATGTAGTTTTCAACAAGGGTCTACCAAGGATGATCGACATACTGTCGTCCTCGGGTATATCAAGAATAACAAAGTCCGTTAAGATAGTAACATATGCAACTATGACAGGCACATCCTCACAAATACCGATGGGTATAGAAGTTGATTTATCAGCCATTTGCAAAGAGATTTTAGTTGGTGTCAACTTATTCAAATCAGAAATAGAAATATCATTTGGATTCTCAGGTGTGTCTATAGTAGGTTCAATAGAGGCATGCAAAGTCCTACCATCTTTCTTTTTCTTTTTAGATGGACTAGGTGCACCAGTATTAGTTCTTTGAGAATCTTGCTCAATTCTCTTAGGGTGACCTTCAGGATATAAAGGTTCCTGAGTCATTTTACCACCCCTAGTCATAACTCTAACTCATGATCATTCATCTTATTGTTCATCTCATTAAGCAAATCATTTTTGTGACTTAATGACTTGTTATTATTAAGTTTTTATCATAGATGCATGTTTCCTCACACCCCTGACATCATTAATAGTTCTAAACATAAAGTCACTCAAGCGTTCAATCATATATGCATTTCGTTTCAATTGTCTACTAACATACGCATTAAAGTTATCCAATTCATCCAAGCACTGACTAGCAGATTTAGTATAAGGAACATCACCTTCATATAATCTATAGAGAGAATTTACCTCTACTACATCTGTCAGGGTTTTGAGACCATGTATTTCTTCAATAGGTGGTAAATTCGTGACATCTTCAGCTTTAATACCTTTTTCTTCCATAGATTTCTTTGCCTCTTGCATATCTTTAGGACCGAGAAATAGAATACCTCTCTTCTTTGGAGTTCGCTTGGGCGCTGGTTCAGCAAGATACCAATCGTTATCATTTCTCAATATATTATTCAATAGTTCTTAATCTTATTCAACAGTTCGTTCCCTAAAAACATAACCAACACAACTATCTACTTGGTCCCTAGAAGCATCAGCTACTCCATTATAGAAGATATCAAGTATTTCACTTTTCTTGAGAGTATGATTAGGCAAAGCATTAAGTAATTGGAGAAGCCTCCCCCAAGATAGAGGGAGATTCTCTTCTTCAATTTGCACAAAGTTAAACATTTCCTATAAAGCAGCTTGTTTCTTATGAGGAGGAAAATATTTTTCAGAGAAGTAATATCATATCCTAGGGAGTACGCACATAACTAGGAGCAAAAGAATTAAACCATATCTTAGCATCACCCTTTAATGAAAAAGGAAACAACTTAAGAATATAGTAGTAGCGATTTTTTTTCTCGTGAGCAAATAGGGTGGCTATATCATTGAGTTTAGTAAGATGTGCCACAACAGTTTCAGATTCATAACCATGGAAAGCATCAGATTCAACCATAGTAATTAACTCATGATTGGCAGAGAATTCATAATCCTTATCAGTAACAAAGATAGGCGAAGTACCAAACTTAGGATCCTATTTCATTCAAGCATTCAATGATTTTTCTTTCAAGTTGACTAGTAATTTCTCAAGATTATCTCTACCCTTACAAGCAAGAAAATCCCCAGCTATTTTCCATCCATAACATAACCCTCAGGTATATCAGGCAATTCATATCTAGGAGAGCTAGGTCTAATAGGTGTTTCAAAAGTTTAAGTTTCAATAATTTCATCAGTTTCAGTAATTTCATCAGTTTCAGCATTCTCAATTTCTTTAGCTCTAGCAAGTTGTTCATCAATAAATTTAAGAAGTGGCATAGTCTTATGAAGCAAAGTACTAGCATCATCAATTACTTGCAACATATAAGAATTAGTAGTAGGTGGTGATGTTGCAAGTTTACTCAAAACAGAAGGTGAATCAAGTGTAGAGCTAGATGACAGTTCCTTACCTCACCTCGTCTTAGAGGGAATGATCTTGGTTCTATCATCCTTATGATTCCTCATAGTGATCAAAAGATATAAATCCCATGTGACTCAGCATATAGAGTTATGCTCCCCGGCAATGGCGCCAAAAAAAGTTCTTGATAACCCACAAGTATAGGGGATCACAACAGTTTTCGAGGGTAGAGTATTCAACCCAAATTTATTGATTCGACACAAGGGGAGCCAAAGAATATTTGCAAGTATTAGTAGTTGAGTTGTCAATTTAACCACACCTAAAAGACTTAATATCTGTAGCAAGGTGATCAGTAGCAAATTAGTATGATAGTAACAATAGCAGTAGCAATAGTAACAGTAGCAGAAACAGTAGCAGTTTTGTAGCGATTGTGACAGTAGCGGCGGTGAAAGTAACGTAGCAAAGATCAATATATGAAAAGCGTAGGCATTGGATCAGTGATGGATAATGCGTCAGATGATATTCATCATGTAGCAGTCTAACCTAGAGCGACACAGAACTAGCTCCAATTCATCAATGTAACACTGGTACGCGTCGGTGCTATACACACGGTTTTTAACCCCTTTTCGTGACGGCATTTGGGACCGTCGGCAAGTGGGTGTGGGTGATAGGGTGGTCCTTCCCACACAACCCAGAAACCGTCGGGGATAGGCCCTCCTGGCACACAGGCTGGGGCAAAATGAGCTCATGTGTGATCGGGCGAGGCATCAAAACCCAATCATTTCCGTTCGTATGTACATCCCACACGGTGAATCCCAGAAAAAACATTTCAGTTCATATGTATATCACACACAGTCAATCCATGGAATATGTTTATGTTCTTATGTACACCCCACACAGACAATCCAAGGAAAATGTATCCATTCATATGTACATCACACACGGTCAATCCAGGGAAAACGTTTCCGTTCGTATGTACATCCCACACAGTCAATCCAGGAAAAAACGTTTTTGTTCGTATGTACATCCCACACAGTTTTATGTACAGGCTCATGTGTGATAGGTGTAACTATCACACATGCTCTGCCTTGGTTAACTGTTTGCTTTTATCAACTACATCACACACGATTCGATGAAGAAAATTGTGTCGCATTGGGCTATCCATCACAAGCACTTTTACTGCTAGAACCGTTTGCAAAGTTTCATGACACATTTAGCAGGTTTATTAGTTTACAATTAATAATTCTAGTTTTACGCAAATTCACATTTCATATTGAACAGCTGTTTGCCAATTCATATCAGGCACATAAATATATTTTAACATCACAGTACAATAGCTACCTGAAAACAACACAATAAATCATATAGCTAGTTCAACTTCATAAGAACAATATTAGAACAATATATTCATTTCCCTAATCGAGATCATGCAGGCTCATCTTATCCACCTCTACTTTTAGTTCAATAAGAACCTATTTTGCACTGGCCAACTAGGAAAGTGCCTCCTCCTTCGGCAACACCATCTTAGCAAAGTCCGATTTAAAAAATCTGAGCTCATTCTCCACCTTTCTATTTTTACCCCGCATCTTCAAATATTCTTTAGCATTGACAACGCTTTCTCTAAGCCTACCTCTGTTATCTTGCTCATACATGCTCCAGAGCTTTTCTAGGCACATCTTCAAAGAATGTGGCCACTCTTGATTAACCCACTCCAAGTAAGAACACTTCCATTCATCCTATAATATTTAAAACTAGATCAGTAAAAATTGTAGGGGAAATGGGTTTATAGCAACATAGAACATCACCAATACTTATTTCGAAAAACTAAAGAAACAGGTTAATTATGACATATCTTCTCAAAAAGATCAATGTGCAAATGAATTAATTGCTATTGAGACACCAACCAAATTCTTAAACATCAGAAGCTATAATTAACTACAACAATGCTACAAGTTCTTACTTATGTACTATAAATAACAAATTGAACATTTTATGAGGAAGGTAAATATAACTTCAACAGCATAGTGACAGTGTTTGGATGATAGCAAATTGATACTAATAGGTGTGTACATGCACAAATTTAGTAACATAGAACCAATAGCACTAAGGCCGTCCACTATGTATGCCAAAACTGGAGTAAGGACAACTGATGCTACATCTCGCACCGGTTCCCTGCACTGGCAAGCCGATGCAGCAAAAAGAATCAGGGACCTAGACTCCAGAGCACCTAGTTGCTCTGATGCCCAGTTCCTTTGTGCCATGAAGATTTAGTATTTTACTGCTTGGCTGCTTGGATGTGTGGACCAAAGTTGGCTGCACAAACTGCTGAAGCGGTGCCAAATAATTTTCTAATGGCATCACTAATGAGATGGTAACATTTTTAGATACTAGGTACAAACTGGGACAATGTCTTAGGATGCGTTTTGTTGAAGGTGTGGTATGAATGGGTTGGGACCGTGACAGTGTCTGAATCACATCTAAAAAATGATTTGTAACAACAAAAGATGGTCTAACCTTCTCTACACATGCTAGAAACTTCCTCCCACTATCCACAGATTCAACCGCAACTAGCTTCACGCATGGGGATTGATGGTGACAACAAGCAGACAGATCTTCAGCCACCCCGCTCCATTCATTGCAAATGATGGTCCTAGGGAGCTACAAGAGGAAGAAAATGACTCAAATCAACTGCTGAGTTAAAATCCTTCATCCCAAGTCATAGCCCGAGAGAGAGAAGATAGGCACACCCAGGTGGTCAAGGAGTCGTCGTCGGAGGAGGAACCGCTGGAGAGGTCATTGTAGAAGACCATGGCGACCCCGGCGGTAGGATGCGAGACGGCGAGAGTGAGGAAGCAAGTGAGGAAGAAGTTATAACTTACGAAGGAAGGAAGGAAGGAGGAAACATGGGAAATGTAACTTGTGGTCGGGGAGAAAAGGGGTGGGGAAGGGGGGTGAGGGTAGATATTTCAGCGGTAGGCCAAAAATTTCGAAATGTGGAGGGAAACTTTTCGCGTGGTGCCGCCGGGTTCCATTCACTTTGAATGATTGTGTGCATCGCAAATGATTCTTCTGCTTTACGCGCATGGGATGAGTTTGATAAGTCAAATTTTTGTGGAAATTTCCCCGCGTACGTCATTGCATAATTTAACATTGCTTGCTAATTTGGGCACACAAAAGAGCATACAACACACAGACTACACTTACTGAATTGAGCAATTTTAGTAACTAAATAGAGCCAGTTGACCTAAACATTGCTTTAACAAAAGACTAGCATTAAAAACAAAGCCTAAGTACGCATAATTTTAACAAATCCGCTGCCGCGCCGGCCTATGCACCACCGGTGTGAGATGGGACGTTGATGACTTGTCCTGGCGAAATGCCGCCGTTGGTGGACTCCGCGTCCCCCTGCTAAAGTCGACCATGTCCTTGTCCTCGTCCTTGACGCCGCTCTCAAGGTTGTAGTACTAGTAGTAGTGGCCGCGCCAGAGCTCGCGTTGGTACTCTAGTGCCAATTCCTCGACGGACAGACTCTTGTTTACCTCGACCTCGGTCACGCGCAACTCCTCCTCCCGGCGCTCCTCGATCTCTGCTGCCTCGTGCATCTCCAGCTCCCGGTCGGCGATCTCATGAGGAAGCAGGTGTTCCATGGCCACCGCTGCCTTTTCGGACATGGGTTGCATGCTGGATTCCAAGGTGGCCTGGAATATCTTGGCATGTGCGTCCTCGACCTTGGCGTGGATGGCCTCGACCCGGGCCAGGGTGACATCGGCGGCATGGATGGCAGCTCGAGCGCTCTCGGTGTTTGCAGCTGTCGTCGCAGTAGCAGGTGCAATCGTCTCGACTTCTGCAGCTGCCCTGTGGGCTACCGCAGATGCCCTCTCGGCAGATCCGGCCGCGCTCAATGCAGTTGCAGTTGCACACTCGGCGTACGCGGACGTGCTCTCGGCGCAGGCGGCGGCGCTCGGGGAGGACGCCGCCATCGTACAAGCCTTCACGAAGCGTTTCCATGATGTCATCTTTGCAAGAAGGGGGTGCGAGAATGGGGACCGGGATTCATGGATTCATGGGTTGCCGACACTAGAGCAGACGAGCCGGCGAAGCTTAAGGAGGAATACTTAAATAGACCCAGAAATTTTCATTGCAAACGGTTCCTACAAAAAAACTGTGTGTGATGTTGTGGATATTTTTATTAGCTGTGAAAGATGAATTTGGAGTAAAGTGGCAACGGATGGTGTTTTAAATGTACGAGAAAATTTGTAGCACTAATACAACTGTCATGTCAAATTTTGGAAATTTTCAGGGATCATTTGACCTTTTAAGACATTTAAGTGATTTTCTAGCCATTTAATGACTGTAATTCAAATTTGAACTACATGTACATGCAAAGCTAACCATAACGGCTTGAAAAGTCATATTTTGTGTACTTGTGTGTGATTTATTTCCATGTGGAGTAAATTGGAAGGAATTTTCAAACATGTTGGTCTAATGACTATGACACAATTAAGCATGGAGTGTCATGGCATTTAAATTCCAAAAAACTAAAAAAATATCAGAAACACATGAAACCTTGCTTGATGCAATGTCATGCCACCAAGATGATGTGGTAAAAAATTTGGCATGTTTGGCGAAAGTTTGGACACACACCGCTCACAAACTGAAGCAACTCACTAGAAGGCTCTTGGTTCCGAGAGGGAACAATGCATGTTTGATGACGAATGGGAGATAGCTTCCCCTTACGGCCTTCAAATTTTTCTGCATTTAACGTGCACTAATACAACTGTCATGTGGAAATTTGGAAAATTCCAGGGGTCATTTGACCTTTTAAAGACATTTAAGTTATTTTCTATCCATTTAATGACTGTAATTCAAATTTGAACTACATGTACATGCAACAGCTAACCATAACTATTTGAAAAATCATATTTGTGTACTTGTGTGCGAGTTAATTCCATGTGCAGTAAATTAGAAGGAATTTTCAAACATACTGGTCTCACAGCATGGACACATGCATGGAGTGCCATGGCATTTTAATTCCAAAAAATTAAAAAAATGATCAGAAAAACATGAAACCTTGCTTGATGTAATGTCATACCACCAAGATGATGTGGTAAAAGAATTGGCCTGTTTGACAAAAGTTTGGACACACACCCCTCACAAACCGAAGCAACTCACTAGAAGGCTCCTGGTTCCGAGAGGGAACAATGCATGTTTGATGATGAATGGGAGATAGCTTCCTCTTACGGCCCCTTCAAATTCTCTCTATGTTTAACATGCACTAATACAACTGTCATGTGAAAATTGGAAAATTATAGGGGTCATTTGACCTTTTAAAGACATTTAAGTGATTTTCTAGCCATTTAATGACCGTAATTCAAATTTGAACTACATGCACATGCAACGGCTAACCATAACGGTTTGAAAAATCATATTTTTCCATACTTGTGTGCAAGTTAAAAAAATCATGAGACGATGTAAATATGTGCTGTTCAAAAAAGAAAATGTTAAGATCTGGCAACACAACCAGTGCCCACACGATTGGCACTCTATTTCGCGGCTCGAGGTTTGGTAGGTGAGTGGCGGGGGTTATTAATCAGACACGGTTATGTATTGAAAATCGTCAGCTATTAAGTTCACACATGGATTTTGCTGCCGGAATCGTGTGTAATTCAAACTACAGTACTCGTAAATTCCGGCAACCGGTGTGTGTACTATTCCCATCGATCTAGATTCCGGCCGCCAATAAATACTATCTTGCTCATATCGTCTCACCTGCATTCTCATCTACATCCTCCCCTCACTCGCCCTCTCTCTCTCTCTCAAATCTCCGCCATGGCGCTGCCGGTCTGCCCACGCACCGACGAGGAGTCGCCACCCCCTGAGGACGCTCACTCGAAGAGCAGCGAAGAGGATCCCTACGCGTCGCCGGACGAGGTTGCGCCGGACCCTCCAACTTTGTATTGGTTTTGGGGCCAGTAGAATCTTTGTCTATGGAAGTCGCTGCCACCGACTGAGAAAGACATGCAAGTCGCGTTCAAGAAGGAGATGGTAGAGGACGAAGCCAAGTACCAGGCGGCCTGTGAAGCCGGTGAAGCCACCTAGAAAAAGCAGGCGGTGGAGCTATGGGGTCAGGCGCGTCATCGTGCGTAGGAGGTGTACGAAGACGGGTACTTCACGAGGAAGGTCAAAGGCGCTAGGCGCTCATCACTGCATGGAAGTGGGTCGATAAGCTCCAGCGTTCCACCGACGAGGAGCTCCGGCGAGCGCCCAACGAAATGGCAAGATCGTTTGCGCTCATCCGCCAGCAAGAGGCAGATCGGTACGTCAAGTGCTGCGACACAGAGGAGGCGGAGTACTGCCTCCGCGCTGGGAAGACGCCGCGCACCAGGGAGCTGCTAGTGAGGGTCTACCGGAATACTGGCCCCAAAAGGGATTATTAGTTTTAGTATTGTTCATTTTCAATTTTATTCATTGTACCTAGTAGTTAAGTATCATCACGTATATGTCATGATATTATATATATTAGGAATTCCATTTTGTATATGTTTTTGTACAATAATTTTATTCTAGTTGTTACCATCCATATATACAGAATGGAAAGCATATATACACACATTGAAATAGAACATATAAGAATGGAAAAAAGAGTACACACATTGAAACAGAGCAATGCTATGATTGCTATGAATACATAGTTATCCACGTCGAAATGACTCAACGAAATAAAACGCGCCCATGAGACCATGACCTGCAGCCCTTGCCTACGGTAGCTCTTGGCTCTGCCTGAAGTCATGCAGGCGTTCAGCCAAGTGGTAGACACGCTCGCAGTACATCTGGAGCACGACCTCGAGCTCCAAGTTGGCTATTTCATCGGAGATCACCAGCTCGAAGATGCGACAGCCATATTCCTCTAGTACGCCTAGGTGGACACCTGGGCCAAGGAGGCGGTTGAGCCTACCGACCAGCACGTTGGCATCGAGCGGTCCGCGGACAAGTCTGTCGGTGCACTAAAGTTCGGGCCCTTTAGTACCCCGTACTTGTGCACGGGGAGTCGCAGCCATAACCACGGCAAGGCTTGACATGGACAGCTGGAGGCAAAATACAAGACGACCAAGAAGGCATCCGAGCCAGTAATCAGAGAGCAGAAGACAAGCCGAGCCCCCGGCAAGATTCTTGCTGGGGTGGTTTGTGAGCCCTGGCAAGTTTCTTTGCCGAGATGGTTTGCAAAGCCTCAGCAAGACCACCACCCTTGAGGTTGAGAGCTCTGACACCATTGACAATGTTGATACCAAAATCCAGGAACATCTGCGTAGTGGCATGCAGATCATTGTGAAGACCAGAAGGCAAAGTTCCTAGCAAGGTCCTTGTCAGGGACGTTTGCGAGGCCCCCCCGGCAAGATCCTCACCAGGGACGTTTGCGAGGCCATGGCAAGGCTCGCACATGACAAGATTCCATTGCCCTGCCACCGCTCTAGCGCAGCAACTAGCCTGCCATCCAGGCAAGCACCTGCGTGCCACCACTCCAGCGCAACGGCTAGCCAGTCAGATTGGCATTGCATGCCTCGTCATCCTAGATGCGTGTCAAGACGGGGTGAGGCAGCGACGGATGGGACGGGCTATGTTTCCGGCCCCGATGAAGTTAGGGGCACGTAACCAGTGCATTTAAAGCATTTGTCCTGAGACATGAGTGATAAGCATGTATACTGTAGCTACTTTACACCTCCTGTGTGCCTGTACGCCACTATGGACGCCCCTTGGTATAGAAGGAGGCCCAAGGCGATACGAGGGGGGGGGGACTTTTGGACTTTCCGGCCCAGTTTGCATGCATAGCCCAAACCAAAAGCAGGACTATGGTTTTACGCTTCTCAGCGGCCTGAACCTGGGTAAAAATCCCTTGTGTTGATCGTTAGATCTGCTCTTTGCACACTCCTCTTCCCTGCCAAACCGTTGAAGGGATCCACGTGATCTCGTAGGAGTCGTTTCCCCGACATCGACATTTGAAGTGGCAGCTTGTGGGAAAGAATACAACAGCGAAAAGCTAACTTGTGAAACCTTGAGTGAATTTCTTTTAAATATGAGGTTACTTCCCTTGCACGATTTCGGTTCTTGTATGAAAAACCTGCACGCGAAGGAACTTTGTCACGATTGGTTGCGCCCTTGCCACTGTTTTGAGTCTGCTCAACAGTTCAAGTCGCTGTGCTAGGAATGACAAGGTATCTTGGCGGCAGCGACACCCCCAATGGGCTACTAAGGACCTATTCCTCGAAGCGCTCGCGGCAAGGGTGCACGCACCAGCAAGTTTTCCTAATACAGCGTAGGGTATATGCCATACAGAGAGAGATTGGACAAGAAAGATAGCATGCATTCAATCCGAAACACAACAAGTTATATTACATCAATAGTTGCCACAGTTCTAACTTAAGATGAATTTTCTTGGGCACGAGTTCATAGCGGCAAGGAGAAGCTAAGTGGCTAGTCCCGGCACTGGCCTTCCACCCTCTTAACCTGGTCAACCACGTCGACGATGGGCGCGACGAGCTCTTCAAGTGCCTTACGGTCTACATCCTCCGGCAAGCTGTAAAGCACGTTGGCGAGGTTGAGGACAGGGTTCCTGTACGCCACCTTGGTGAGCACCTTGAGAAGGATGCCTCAGCAAAGCTTGCGGGATTGATTGAGTGAAGCAGCTTCAGGGCGTCGAGGAGGGCCTCGAATAACATGGTCAGTCTGGTGCTCGGAGTCACCCTCTGTGATTGCCTGGCTTATTAGGGATGATAGACTACTAATATCAATAGGGAATTCCTTCTTTTCCGGGAGCCTATTTGGACAGAACTCCAAAGTTAAGAGTGCTTAGCTTGGAGTAGTGTCAGGATGGGTGACCGACCGGGAAGTTGCTCCCGGGTGCGCATGAGCAAGGACAAAGTGCGCAGAAAAGACTAGTATTGATCTGTGGGGCCAGTCTAGATCCCGCCAGGAGTAACGACCACTGGTGGGTGTGTCCGGGGCGTTACAAGTTGGTATCAGAACTGACCCTCGCGGTTACACGTATGTTTGCGGACAGGTGCGTGGTCATGTTGTTCATGATGTTTGTGACCCGTCATGGCACACGGCATGATACATGTACCAGACTGGACGCACAGACGTATGTGCCAAGAGGGAACGTTCTTGTGGCCCGACGAGGACGTCGGTTCCTCTGAGTGAGGGTGTATGTGATGTCCTGTCTTATTAGGGATGATAGACTACTCATATCAATAAGGAATTCCTTCTTTTCCGGGAGCCTATTTGGACAGAACTCCAAAGTTAAGCGTGCTCAGCTTGGAGTAGTGTCAGGATGGGTGACCGACCGGGAAGTTGCTCCCGGGTGCGCACGAGTGAGGACAAAGTGCGCAGAAAAGACTAGTATTGATCTGTGGGGCCAGTCTAGATCCCGCCAGGAGTAACGACCACCGGCATGCCCATTGTGGACAGTTGTGATGTGAGCCTCTCTATGACGTTGATGAGGCACTCAGTACAGATCTCCACGCCTTTCACATAGTCGTTGTAGGTTGCAGTGGCGCTCTCAAGCAGTTTCTTCTCATCCTGGAGGTCCTTGGCCAGGGTCTTCTCACGAGCCATGCTGCCTTCGAGGGACTCCTCCAGTGTGGTCAGCTTCAGCTTCAGATCAGCAATGGAGTCGTTGGCTGTGGAGAGATGCTTGGTCTTGTCAGATATGGTGACCTGCAACTCCGCCAAGGAATAGGCAGTTTTGTCTCTGTCGCTCTTGAGCATCGAGACCTCCGTGCCGTACTTCTCTAGATCCACCTGCAGCTTCTCCACCTTGCCGGCCAACTCGATATTGGCAGCCTCCGCAACTTCGGCAGCGTTGACGGCATCCTTCAGCTCCCCTGCATGGTCCAACACCAGAGCGTCAAGCGCTTTCTTGTGTTCCTGCTCTAGCTCTTGGGTCTGCTGCGTGAAAAGCTTCTCAATCTCCTCATCCTTGCCACGAAGCTTGGCGGCAAGTGCCTCCTCGCGAGCGGCAAGGTCTTCTTCATGAGCATCGAGCAAGACATGGCGTTCCCTTAGCTGGGCATCGTCCTTGGCGGCCTGTTGAGCGGCCTCCTCCTGTGCCGTCTCAATGTCGGACTACTTCAAAAGGAGCTCGTCCGAACGCTAGCTCAACTGCTCCCGGCCAGTCCTCAGTTCTTGGCAGGCCTCATTGAACCAGACCTACATCTGCTCGACACGCTTCTGGAGGTCTGCCTCAGTCGCATCGACAACCGCTGCCCTGGAGTCCAGTTTCTCCTTTCGGGTGCGGTGGAGCGCTTGAAGCTTCTGGAAATTGCTTCTCACGGCCTGGAGGAGATGGTCTTCTTTGCATCCGCTGCTGCCGGCGCTCGGCTCGTCGACGACCTTGAGCCCGACAGCGGTGATAACCTCTTCGTCAAAAGCTTCCCCCTCGGTTGGTGCTCCAATGCTCATCGTCCCTGGGATGCTGACGAATAGATTGTCGCCAACTTTCAGATATCTGCTTGAGGGGGGCTTCAAATGTTGATGGCCGGTCCTCGACCACTGACTCCATAGCAGCTAAGGACTTCGGGACCGATGTAGCGCCGGGCGCTCCTGTGGCGGGATGTCGTCAGTACAGTCACCGGTCTCCTTGCCGGCCTCCACGGCACAATCCTTGGCGGCCTCTTCGTGCACGTCCTTGGCAGCCTCGTCGACAGCGACTTTGGTGGCTTCGGTGGCAGCATCCTTGGCGGTCTCCTCGATGGTGGCGTCAACATCCATCTGATCCACCAAGGGGGGATCTGAAAGCCGAGGAGGAGAAATGAGATGAAACCGAGCTTGAAACTCAAAGAAAGCGAAAAAGAGAAAAAGATTATGCTGGAAAAGCGACAAGTGCCAGGAAGCAAGTGGCATACCTATGACGAGTACCTGGGAGGTGACCCCCTCCCCGGCAACATTGGTTACCGGTATGGAGCTGCTGGCGACTGTGCTCATCAGCTCTTCCTCCACGCGTGTGGGCTCGTCAATGGAAGCCCTTGCCGGGGACCCCTCTCTGGGCGTTGTGGTTGACGGAGGCAGCTGTCGGCGTTCTGGGAATGGGGGTACCCCGACTTGCCTCCCTGTGACCGATGGCGTGGCTCTGAAAACGGCCCAGTACGGCCCAGCTTCAACATCGACGACCCAAGACCCTCGCGAGGCGAATGACAACAAGACCTCCCTAATGGGCAGCCTCACCAGGCTGGCTCCCGAGGAGCGAAGATATCAATGCAAGGTGTGCCTCGCGAGGTTCATATGATGTGGGCCATGACGACCAAGGCTAGGCGGGCGCCAGGGGGCGCAGTGTACCAGTTTCCCCTTTGGTGGTAAGGAGGCAAGCATAGGCACGGAGTCCCGAGGAATCAAACAAAGGTTTCCATTTCGGTGCAACAAGACCAAGACCGCCAGGATGGCAGGACGGAGGTCATCGCGGAGCCACCGCGGCATCACGACCAGGAGCTTTTGGAAGGCGAAGAGTACTTTTGTCAGGATAGCATGTACTAGTTGTCTCCCTTCAAGTTTGGCCATTGTGGGATCCCTTCCCGCCTTACATTTGGGAAGAGGACCAAGGCCACTATAAATAGGATCTAGCCACCACCATAGAGGGGGACGGATCATTTAGACCACCCTCACACCCACAAGCTCATCAAGCTCAAGAACACCTCTCCTCAAGAGGATGCTCTCCACTGTACTAGTTCATCCTCAGCCCCTCGAGGCCAATCCACCACAAAGCATGAATAGGGTTTTACACAGCAAGGTGGCCCGAACCTGTGTAAACTGATGTGTCTCTTGTTCGTTGGGTTCATCGAGCTAGGCCATGGGATTAGCAAGTAGGAAGATTGGGGAGGACGAGTTCTTCGCAAGCACACCAGTGTTCGAACCTCTCAAGGGTCTGCAGAACCCTGAATCCGACATTTGGCGTGCTAGGTAGGGGTGCGTCGGAGCTTCTCTTCTTCCAGTCAACCTGCCATCGCCCCACAGCTATGATGGCCAATGATCTGAGGGCTCATGCCGAGCACTGGGTTGTTTGACCCATCCGGGCAGTGTCGTCCACCCAAGAAGACCTCCACTCCGCGGTCCAGGCGGCCCGCGCACCGCCCAATACCGCCGGACACAGGCGGTGCGGGCCGGCGCCATCCGCCATCGCACCGTGGCGTACGTGCGCCACCGCACGATCTTCAGGTTATGCCGCGACGACAGCACCACACACTCATCGGGAGCAGGCGAGCATGCGGGCTGCGCTCATCGTGGCGCGAGAGCTACGGCGATGCAGGTTGGTGGAGGGCGGTCGTGACGCCCTGCTGGAGTGGGTCGCCGATCTACTTGACGCCGCTTGCAGGCGTGCAGGACCCTTCTGCACCCTGCCCGCACCACAGTTTGTGGCAGGGGCGCGCGTCAGACCCCGGCGTGCTTGCGTGCCCCTCGGAGCATCTATGGGACCTGACAGCATCAACATGGCCCACGGGGTCGCTCGTCCTACCACAACTGTGCCGCCTCCAGGTGAGGCAAGCTCTGGTGGTCCCCTGCGGGGCCACAGCGGGATGTCACCCCATGGACATCAGGGCCAGGCGCCGAGCCCAGTGGCCCATGGCACGGGGAGCCCAGGCGATGGCGCCGGCCCAGCAACCCCAGACGCCTACGTGCCCCGCATGATGGACCTGGAGCGCACGCCAGGGGAAGGCCTCGGCTCATTCCTCGAGCGAGGCTGGGCAGACGGGACGCAAGGTGTTGAGGCTTTCCACGAGGCACCAGGAAGCTTCGTCGACCCCTTCAACGACAATAACCGTTGGGTACAGCCAGTATCTCAGGAGCATGCTTACGCTAACCATGGATCGTAGGTGAACCAAGCCACAACAGCGGCCATAGAGCCCAGGGCGGTGGCTCCGCCCCCCGCACGGGAGGCGCATTGGGGGCTGCGCGGTAGAGGCCGGAGCCAAGGCCTCCCTCGCGCCGCATGGAGCAAGGCGTAGCACGTTGGTAGGTCCTCTGCTAGGGAAGGCGCCGGTGTGCCCTTCCCCTCGGCAGAGGGCCCGCGGTCGCCGAGGGTGCCGCCAGCGTCCCCACTTGCCCCTTGGTCTCGCCCTGGTTTCCAGACGCCCCAACGGTGGTCGGGGGAGGCGCAGGGCGGGGCCCTCGTCAGGCAACATGAAGCAAGGATCACGCCTATGAACGACTCCGCTCATGACACTCTCACGTAATAATGAGTGGGGCCTTACACGCCCCAGAGTCCCCTTAGTGCCTCCCTCGGGCCTCACAGGGGCTCCTGCCCATGTCCAAGTGGAAGCACCATGCTCCGTGCTGGCTTTCGACATTGTCCCCCAATGACTATGCTCACATCTAGTGAAAGCACTTAGCTCTGCGCGGGTGAGAAGACAATAAGACTAGCTAGGTGCCGGACGCGGCTGTTTGCTTTTGTCCCTTCTTTTGTAACCTCCCTTTTGGACTGAGATTTGAAGTTCTTCGTGTTTATCAAAAACGGGGGGAATTTTCTCTTGATTTGTGTCGGTTTCTCGCTTTCTGCTAGCATGTTTTTCTGAGGGGCTCACACATGCCCCCGCCCCCCCCCCCCGCGAGTGCCTTGCGAGCCAGGGCTGGGTGTGGTATGACGTGCCAAGCACACTCGGGTTGGCCCGGCCGATAGTAAGGCCCCCAAGGCCAAGGATGCAATCACCACAGGATCGCCATGCGCATACCCTGCCATAGTCCGACATTCGTTCCTCGCGAGGCTCTCTTGGGAGAGCCAGCAGGCCCCTCCGGAGACTTGAAACCTCGCGAGCCCCGGAGATCTCGCCTCAGAAGGAAGGCAAGTTTGTGACCTCAGGACCCACTCAAGGCCTACTGAAATCAAGATAAGTCTCAGCAACAACCCTGCTCAGGGGCTCACAAGCTCACGATAGCACATTTCAAGTCCTACTTTAAAAAGACAAGAAACTGGTTTATACATTACAAGGGGATCCCCCTCCAAAATGTTCTCATGCCCTGCGGGGCCGTGTCCGAGTTTTTGCGTGCAGGTCAAAGCGAAGAAACGTAGGCCTAAGTGGATGCGCTACCTCCAGTGCCGTCATGGCCGCCTTCGTCCATGCTACCTACACTGTCACTAACATCGTCTTCATCATCGTCGTCCATGCCATCTTCATCCGCCACGATCGCCGCCGCATCGTCCTCGGCGGCGAACTGTGTGACAAGAGCATCCACATGATCGTCCACCCAGTACGCCAGGTTGTCCTGGATAACCCCGGGCATGGGGGCTATGACGACGTCAAAATCAAAGTGAGGTCAAGGTTCTTGAGGTGACTGAAGACACATGAGAATGTGTGCCCAAGGAGGCCCCAGCTCCTCTCCTCAATGAGCTCGCGAGCCCTCACGGCCTGGTCCTCCAGGCGCGTCATGACCTTAGTGAAGAAGCGGAGGTGGCCGGCATAATCTTCCTCGCGCGGGTGAGGGGCACTCTCCTCATAGATGGTGCTCAGGGATCGGTTGGCCCTCATCCTGAGGGCCTGGAGCATAGAAGCATGCTAGCGTTGCTGCGTCCACTCACGGCACACCTCATCCGCATTGTTCTTCGCGAGGGACGCGGCGCCATCAATATGCCTCTAGAGTGAGAGCAAGTCGGTGCATGTGGAGGCCAAGTCATCCTGGGCCAAAGCCTGAGCTGCCTTGGCGGCCCCCTCACGCTGTTGCGCCTCGTTCAGCTTCGCCTTAAGAGCGGCGGTCATGCCTTTAACTTCAGCTTCCAGGAGCTCCTGCTTCAGGCGGTACTCGTCAGCAAGATCCATGCGAGCCGTCTCCACCCTCTGATCGACCTCCTCCTGGATTTTATCTTCCCACGCGATGACGGCATCCTCAGGCGTGGCCACCTGGCACTCCCTCACCTCCAGCCGCCCAAACTCCAGGCTGCGCTCTAAGGCCTCCAGTGCCTCCTCGCATATCCGGGTCTCCTTCTCTTTGGAAGGTGCTCCCCCAGTGACGCGGCCAAGACGGCCCTGCACACTTCAATCTGCTGCTCAAGGGCAGCATTCGAGGACAGGAGGTCCCGCTCATGCTCCTCGGTAGCCTCACGGCGACGTTCGGCCGCTCTGGCCTCCTCCAAGGCCCGGGCACAGGCCTCTCCTGAGGTCGCAAGGGACGCTGTGGCCTTTGCATTGGCGTGCTCATGCTGAAGATGCCCAAGGTTGATGGCGACCTTCAACTGGTGCCACTCGTGCACCAGGTGAAGGTCCTTCGTCTCAAGGCGAGCGTCGACATCAACAAGCTCTTCTCTGAGCCAGCTCAGTGCACCCATCGCCTCCCGGAAGAGCTCGTGGCATACGACACTACGCCCGCGCGCGAGCTCCAGCGCACGGCCAAGCCCATCCTCCGTGCCGAGGGTTGTTGGGGAAGCTTGAGGTGGCCCACCTGCCCCTGGTAGGGGGCTGGAGGTCCGTGCCTTCCCCGCCACCTTTCGGGCCTCGGCGGAGGTGCTTGGTGGCGTGACCTTGCCTCCCGAGGATGAAGCCAGTGCTGGGGTTGCCCAGCCATGTGTGATGACCAATGGAGGAGCCCCGGCACGCCTTCTGCACCCCAGGCCAGGCCGTGAAGGAAGGGTGCCAGGAACGCAGGATCAAGACCCCCCCATCGGCGCATCCACCTCTCGGGCAGGCCTTGTGTCTCGCACAGATATCAGGCATGGGGGCTTGAGACCAGGAGCGAGCCAAGGACTGGTGGAGGCCGCTCCTCGGGAGACCTCGCCACCGCAGCTGAAGGGACCCTGAAGAGCCATTGTCAGGAAAGGACACAGCACGCAGGAAATCATGAAGATAAGGTACTTACTCATCTATGGTTATATACTTCCTCTGCTTCGGCGGCCGGATGGCGTCACCACTGCAGCTTGGAGCCCCTTTCCTCTTGCAGAATGCTTCGAGGTTCATGTGAAGCTGGCCAAAGCCCTGGGCGCGACCGTCAGTGTCTGGGGCATTCGGCGTGGCTCTTGAGGCGGCGACCTCGGGAGCATCAGACTGTGGCAGCACCCTAGCCTCGACCTCAAGACTGCTTGTCCGAGCTTCGGGGTCGGCGACCTCGGGAGGGGGCGGCTCAACCGAGCCTCGGAGGCTGCCATCTCAGGAGCACCGGGCTGGGTCGTCTCTTCAGCAGCCACCCCGGCAGAGCTCGGCTGTGCTCGCCCCCCTGCATGCACCTCTGGGGCGCATGCAGCGGGGTCAATGGGCAGCGGGACCACGAGGACGGGGTTCTCACGGGGTCCTTCAAGACCGGCCTGGCATAGCCCCCACGCATCAAAAAGGGGCATCTTCCTCATGAAGTCCTCTCTGTTCGAGCAACAATATAGGAGGCAGCTGAGGGAGTCTTGGATTAAGGGGTCCTCGGGCGTCCGACCTGTTGGACATTGGCTGGACTGATGGGCTGTGAAGATAAAAGACAGAGGACTATCTCCCGTGTCCGGATGGGATTCTTCTTGGCGTGGATGGCAAGCCTGGCGTTCGGATATGAAGGTTCCTTTCTTTGTAACCGATTTTGTACAACCCTAGTCCCTTCCGGTGCCTATATAAACCGGAGGGTTTAGCCCGTAGAGGCAATCATAATCATACAGGCTAGCCTTCTAGGGTTTTAGCCATTACGATCTCATGGTAGATCAACTCTTGTAACCCTCATACTCATCAATATCAATCAAGAAGGATGTAGGGTATTACCTCCATCAAGAGGGCCCAAACCTGGGTAAAACTTCGTGTCCCCTGTCTCCTGTTACCATCAACCTTAGACGCACAGTTCGGGACCCCCTATCCGAGATCTGCCAGTTTTGACACCGACATTGGTGCTTTCATTGTGAGTTCCACTGTGTCGCCGCCAGAAGGTTCGATGGCTCCATCCATCATCTGCAACGATGCTGCCCCAGGGGAGGTTTTTCTCCCCGGCCAGATCTTCATATTCGGCGGCTTCGCACTGCAGGCCAACTCGCTTGGCCATCTGGAGTAGATCGACAGCTACGCCCCAGGTCACCAGATTAGTTTTGGAAACCTGGATTATGTCGCTAATATCCGAGGAGACTTGATCTTCAAAGGATTCACGACCCCAACCTCCGCTCTGTCCTTAAAGGCGGAGCGCCTCACCTAGATCGAGGACGGGATTTCTAAAGCCGACGGACTATCTGTGGCAACTAGGCCCAATACGGGAGAGCTGGAGGAAGCAGTGTCGCCGGCAACCATCACAAAGCCGGACCCTTCCCCGGATACTGGCTCCAAACTCTCGGAGTCAGCATCGTGTGAGCTCGGCCGAGGAATTCCCTTCCCGCCATACTCCACGGATTCTTTTCTCCCTCAACAAACCTCGCCTTTAAGTGAGGCTCTGGAATTGATGCGATCCCTCGTGATTACAGGGGAGCAACGTCCGAACTACGCCCAGCCCAAACTAGGGGCTGAGAGCAGGTAATTTTACGTTTCACCCACCACCCACTTCATCGCCACAGTTGAGGACTTAGCTGACATGCTCGATTACAACTCCGAAGACATCGATGGTATGGACGACGATGCTGGAGAGGAGCAAGCCGCAAACCCGCCATTTACCGGACGCTGGACGGCCACCTCTTCGTATGACATGTAGATGGTGGATACACCCAAGGAGGATGACATCGATAATGAGAAAAATCCAGTAGAGGATAAACCTCCCGAGATACAACCAAAGCGCCGACGGCACCGCTCGAAATCACGCCGCAGCAAAGACACACTACAAAAAAAGACACATTCATGACATTTTGGGCCAAACGAAATTTTTTTCTGTCATACTTATGACACTTCTATGATGATAATTGTGACAAAACCTGGTATCATCATAGATGTGGTGGGGTCCTACTTCTATGACAAAAAATCATGACAGAAAATGGGCTTTTCGTCCTGGGCGGGCCGGAGACGCAGCTGCATGACATTCTTTGCACCGTCCATGATGGAAAAAACAGTGGTAGAAGCGAGGGCGAGGAAAATATCAGGGTGTTCCCGGTTACGGTGGGCGGTCGGGGCCGAGCGATGCGCGTTTCTCTCGTACACGCACGCGAGGCGTTGGGCTCTAACTAAACCCGAGCGAGGTGTTGAGCTCTAACTGAACCTGAGCGATTGCACTGGAGGCTACGCGTTACTGAACCCGAGCGCTCGATCAATGGCTATTAACTGAACCCGATCAAGCGATTCCTTCGCTACTGCTGCTAACTGAAGTTGATCGATGCTGCCTTTGGATGAACAGTGAGTGTTGCTGGGGGGTTTGGATGAACAGTTCCCGGTGGGGGTGGATGAATAGGATCCTGTGGTGTTTCCTCTGGATGAACAGGACCCCGACCGATGTGCCGGTTGGGGCTAGATGAACAGGACCCCGTGGAGGGCAGGATGAATAGGACCACCCCGTGGAGGGATGGATGAACAGTAGACGATGGATGGTTGGATGAACAGTAGCCCGTGGAGGGGTGGTTGAACAGGAGCCCATGGAGAGGGCTGGTTGAACAGTAGCTAGTGGAGTAGTGTGCGGTCGAGGCTGGATGAACAGGAGCCCGTGGATGAACAGTCACAGGTGGAGGCTGGAGGAGGTCGATAGTGGATGAACAGTAGCCCGTGGAGGCTGGAGGGGGTCGACGGTGGAGAGGAACAGTATCCCGTGGAGTCCCGTTTTAAGGTACATCACACCCCTCCCGATGAACAGGAACCCCGTTTCGACCGTAGCGCTCCAACACAAGTCTATTTCCTCCGTTTTGCGGTACGCCACACCCCTCCCGATCAACAGGACCCCCGTTTTGACTGTAGGAGGTCCGTTTCCTCCGTTTGGCGGTACGCCAGACCCCTCCCGATGAACAGGATCCCGTTTCGACCATGGCCGGTCGAACACAAGGCCGTTTCCTCCGTTCCGCGGTACGCCAGGCCTCGTTTCCATCGGTTGTTCCGTCCAAGCCCTCCCGATGAACACAAAGATGCATTCCGTTCCGACCCAGCTGGTTGGCTCCCCATGAACACAACAACGACACTGTTTCTCTGTTCCAACCCAGCCATGTACACGAGCCCTGGCCGTACGTATGCGCGAGTAGGCGTTCGAGACCCTGCCCGTATGTACATATGTGGGCGTATTTTCTTTCTTGCACACTGGCCGCTGTACGTACATGTACATGCTACGTGCACGCCTCTACTATGACACGTGCGCGCATCTACATCGACCAGTATGTACGTGCACGTTCGCGACCAGAATGACAACGCTACGTACGTTTCGACCAGGTGGGTCCCGACTGTCAGGCACTTCCTTGTGTGCGAAGATGTAGCTGGTGGGTCCTCATAGTCAGGGGGAAACGTTTTTTCGCAGAATACGGTGGCCCGTCCAGTTGGTCCCCGCTGTCAGGAACATGAATAATTATTTTGTGTGTAATAAGGAGGCACTTCCTTGCGGCTGCTGTGGACCCAGCTATCACCCTCTCCACGTACAGTACCCTTTCGATGGAAGTCGGTCGTTGACCACATTGACCACGCCGCAACAAGAGCACCAAGGCGGTGGACAATGGCGAGGCCTATGAAGGGGACGGCGCGGAGCCAGGGAAGACGCGGCAGTGGATGCCCACGCGTAGAGGAGTATGAGGGTTCACTGGTTCACTGTGGTGTGAGGCTGCCGTCACCGCAGAATAACATGGGGTGTGGGTGAGTAGAGGGATGGTCTGGCCAGCGATGGGAGTAGTAGGCCACGGGAGACAGGAGCACGAGGCACGACCTGTGCTGGTTTGGGCGGCTGGAGCAACAAGGCTAGAGGTTGAATAAGCACTCCGGTCATTGGAAGGACATCGTACGTTCACTGGAGCTAGAATCATGCATATTTGACTAAGTTGACAAAGCCCTCCGTCCCTGTCAACTTAGTAGGCCCACAAGTCAGCCTGCCACTATACTGGGTCCCAGCTAGCAGGGGGAGTATTCATTTTTTTGTGCGTAATAAGGAGGCACTTCCTTGCATGCAAAGATACAGCTGGTTGGTCCGAGCTGTCAGCGGCAGTAACATTTTTTCACAAAATACAGAGGCCCTTCCGGTGGGTCCCAGATGTCAGGTGGAGGAATCATTATTTTGCATGTAATAAGGAGGCATTTCCTTGCGTGCAGCCGTGGACCCAGCTGTTAGCCTCTCCATGGACAGTCCACTTCAGATGCATGTCGGTCGTTGACCACGTTGACCAGGCCGCACCTAGAGCACCAGGGCGGTGGACGACGGCAAGGCCTAGGAAGGGAGCGACATGGAGGCAGGGAAGACTCGGCAGTTGTTTCCCACATGGAGGGGAGTACGACTATACGAGGGTTTACTGGTTCGTCTGCCATCGCCGGAGAATAACAGCAGGTGTGGGTGAGTATAGGGATGGCTAGGCTAGCGATGGGAGTACGGTGGGGCGGTGAGGCCTGCGCGGCAGCACAAGCAACGGGGAGGAGGGAGCAGGCAGTCCCGCCGACGCTTGTTTGAGCGGCTGGAGCAGCAAGAGCATAGATTGAAGAAGCACGACGGCCATTGGATGGAAATCCAACAGTCACTGCTTGTGCGTCAACCTTTTTTTAGGAAAGCCTCAGATATGTGGAAAACAACATACAGTCCATCTGCCATTATTTCTAATAATTTACAGCTCATTTGCTAATTCTTAAGGGTTTTTTGGAGCCCATATTCTTTTTGTTAGCATTACAGCACATATTGTGGCCATGGTTAAAAAATTATACGAAATTTTGCATATTTTGGTGCGGTCCGAACTGTTTTTAATCCCGAAATTTTGATTCACATTCAAACTGATTTTAAAAATAAATGTATATCAATATAAAATCCAACAAATTGTCCACGCATAAAAATCAATGCAATTTAAAATCTCAAAATGAAAAAAAAGAAATTTGAAACTAATTGTCGGTTTGATGTGCTTTAAAAATGTACAGCCCATTTCTCATTACTGATAGGCCATTTTCTCGGCCAGCCGAATGAAGCTCTCCTCATCTTGAAAGATTTGTAGCCTAACAGGCCTGACAAAGCGACTTACTTGGCAAATCACAAAAAACCTGGGCTATGGCCGTGGACCCAGCTGTCAGCCTCTCCACTTACAGTACTCTTCCGATGGAAGTCGGCATTGACCATATTGACCACGCCGCGCCGAGAGCACCAAGGCGGTGGACGACGGTGAGGCCTAGGAAGGGGACGACATGGAGCCAGGGAAGACGCGGCAGTGGATGCCCACGTGAAGAGGAGTATGAGGGTTCACTGGTTCGGTTGCGGTGTGAGGCTGCCATCGCCGGAGAATAACAAGGGGTGTGGGTGAGTGGAGGGATGGCCTGGCCAGTGGTGGGAGTAGTATGGGGGAAGTGAGGCCTTCGCGGCAGCACAGCCGGCCACGGGAGGCATGAGCAGGCGGCACGACCGGCGCTGCTTTGGGTGGCTGGAGCAAGAATACCAGAGGTTGAAGAAGCACTAAGGACGTTGGATGGACATCGTACGGTCACTGGAGCTAGAATCATTCATATTGTTCATATTGACTAAGTTGACAAACCCCTCCATCCCCGTCAACTTATTAGTCCCACAAGTCAGCCTCCCACTGTGGTGGGTCCCAGCTGGCAGGGGGGTATTCATTTTTTGTGCGCAATAAGGAGGCAATTCCTTGCGTGCGAAGATATAGTAGGTAGGTCCGACCTGTCAGCGGAAGGAACGCTATTTTCGCGAAATACAGAGGCCCTTACGGCGGGTCCCAGATGTCAGGTGAAGGAATCATTATTTTGCGTGTAATAAGGAGGCATTTCCTTGTGTGCGGCCGTGGACCCAGCTATCAGCCTCTCCACGTATAGTCCACTTCCGATGGATGTCGTTCGTTCACCACGTTGACCACGCCGCGCCGAGAGCACTAGGGCGGTGGACGACGGTGATACGTCTCCGTCGTATCTATAATTTTTGATTGTTCCATGCCAATATTATTCAACTTTCATATACTTTTGGCAACTTTTTATACTATTTTTGGGACAAACATATTGATCCAGTGCCCAGTGCCAGTTCTGGTTTGTTGCATGTTTTATGCTTTGCAGAAACCCCATATCAAACGCAATCCAAACGGGATATTTTTGGAATATTTGGACAATTCCGGAAGAAAAATCCACGCGAGACGGTGCCCGAGGGAGGCACGAGGCAGGGGGGCGCGCCCACCCCCCTGGGCGCGCCCCTGACCCTTGTGGGCTCCTCGTAAGGTGGTTGACGCCCTTCTTTGGTCGCAAGAAAGCTAATTTTTGAAAAAAAAATCACGGCGAAGATTTCAGTCCAATCGGAGTTACGGATCTCCATATATATACGAAACGGTGAAAGGGCGGAAGAAGAGAACGCAGAAACAGAGAGAGACAGATCCAATCTCGGAGGGGCTCTCGCACCTCCCATGCCATGGAGACCAAGGCCAGAGGGGAAACCCTTCTCCCATCTAGGGAGGAGGTCAAGGAAGAAGAAGAAGAAGAGGGTCCCTCTCCCCTCGCTTTCGGTGGCACCGGAGTGCCACTGGGGGCCATCATCATCACCGCAATCTTCACCAACAACTTCACCGCCATCATCACCAACTCTTCCCCCCTCTATGCAGCGATGTAACCCCTCTTTTACCCACTGTAATCTCTACTTAAACATGGTGCTCAACGCTATATATTATTGCCCAATGATGTATGGCTATCCATTGATGTTTGAGTAGATCTATTTTGTCCTATGGGTTATTTGATGGTCGTGATTGGTTTTGAGTTGCATGTTTTATTATTGGTGATGTCCTATGGTGCTCTCCGTGTCGCGCAAGCGTGAGGGATTTCCGCTGTAGGGTTTGCAATATGTTCATGATTTTCTTATGGTGGGTGGCGTGAGTGACAGAAGCACATACCTGAGTAAGTAGGTTGTTTGCGTATGGGATAAAGAGGACTTGATACTTTAATGCTATGGTTGGGTTTTACCTTAATGATCTTTAGTAGTTGCGGATGCTTGCTAGAGTTCCAATCATAAGTGCATATAATCCAAGTAGATAAAGTATGTTAGCTTATGCCTCTCCCTCATATAAAATCGCAATAATGATTACCGGTCTAGTTATGGATTGCCTAGGGACAAATATCTTTCTCGTAACAAAAAGCTCTTTATTAAAACTAATATAGTTGTGTCTTTATCTAAACAACATCTACCTTTTATTTACACGCTCTTTATTATCTTGCAAACCTATCCAACAACACCTACAAAGTACTTCTAGTTTCATACTTGTTCTAGGTAAAGCAAACGTCAAGCGTGCATAGAGTTGTATTGGTGGTCGATAGAACTTGAGGGAATATTTGTTCTACCTTTAGCTCCTCATTGGGTTCGACACTCTTACTTATCGAAAGAGGCTACAATTGACCTCCTATACTTGTGGGTTACCAGACAGCGAGGCCTACGAAGGGAACGACACGGTGATACGTCTCCAACGTATCTATAATTTTTGATTGCTCCATGCTATATTATCTACTGTTTTGGACATTATTGGGCTTTATTATCCACTTCTATATTATTTTTGGGACTAACCTATTAACCAGAGGCCTAGCCCAGAATTGTTGTTTTTTTGCCTATTTTAGGGTTTCGAAGAAAAGGAATATCAAATGGAGTCCAAACGGAATGAAACCTTCGGGGACGTGATTTTCTCACCGAACAAGACCCAGGAGACTTGGACCCTACATCAAGCAGCCAACAGGGAGGCCACGAGGTAGGGGGCGCGCCTACCCCCCACCCCCCAAGGCGCGCCCTCCACCATCGTGGGCCCTTGTTGCTCCACCGACGTACTTCTTCCTCCAATATATACCTACGTACCCCCAAATGATCAGATATGGAGCCAAAACCCTAATTCCACCGCCGTAACTTTCTGTATCCACGAGATCCCATCTTGGGGCCTATTCCGGAGCTCCGCCGGAGGGGGCATCCATCACGGAGGGCTTCTACATCAACACCATAGCCTCTCTGATGAAGTGTGAGTAGTTTACCTCGGACCTTCGGGTCCATAGTTATTAGCTAGATGGCTTCTTCTCTCTTTTTGGATCTCAATACAATGTTCTCCCCCTCTCTTGTGGAGATCTATTCGATGTAATCTTCTTTTTGCGGTGTGTTTGTTGAGACCGATGAATTGTGGGTTTATGATCAAGATTATCTACGAACAATATTTGAATCTTCTCTGAATTCTTTTATGTATGATTTGTTATCTTTGCAATTCTCTTCGAATTATCAGTTTGGTTTGGCCTACTAGATTGATCTTTCTTGCAATGGGAGAACTGGTTAGCTTTGGGTTCAATCTTGCGGTGTCCTTTCCCAGTGACAGTAGGGGCAACAAGGCACGTATTGTATTGTTGCCATCAAGGATAACAAGATGGAGTTTTTATCATATTGCATGAATTTATCCCTCTACATCATGTCATTTTGCTTAAGGCGTTACTCTGTTTTCATGAACTTAATACTCTAGATGCATGCTGGATAGCGGTTGATGAGTGGACTAATAGTAGTAGATGCAGGCAGGAGACGGTCTACCTGTCTCGGACGTGATGCCTATATACATGATCATACCTAGATATTCTCATAACTATGCTCAATTCTGTCAATTGCTCAACATTAATTCGTTCACCCACCGTAAAATACTTATGCTCTCGAGAGAAGCCACTAGTGAAACCTATGGCCCCCGGGTCTATCTTCATCATATTTATCTTCCAATACTTAGTTATTTACTTTGCTTTTATCTTACTTTGCATCTTTATCACAAAAATACCAAAAATATTATCTTATCATATCTATTAGATCTCACTCTCGTAAGTGACCGTAAAGGGATTGACAACCCCTTATCGCGTTGGTTGCGAGGAGGTATTTGTTTTGTGCAGGTACTAGGGACTTCGCACGTGGCCTCCTACTGGATTGATACCTTGGATCTCAAAAACTGAGGGAAATACTTACGCTACTTTGCTGCATCATCCTTTCCTCTTCAAGGAAATCCAATGCAGTGCTCAAGAGGTAGCAAGAAGAATTTCTTGCGCCGTTGCTGGGGAGGTTCGCGCAAGTCAAGATTTGACTCCCGACAACGAGCCATTTCTGGCGCCGTTGTTGGGGAGTCTACGCAAAAGTCAACATACCAAGTAACCATCACCACCCTTATCTCCCGCATTACACTATTTGCCATTTGCCTCTCATTTTCCTCTCCCCCACTTCACCCTTGCCATTTTATTCGCCCTCTCTCTCTATCCTCCCTCTCTTTCTCTATTTTCCTCTTTTTGCCCGCTTGCTTTTTGTTTGCTGGTGTGCTAGATTGCTTGCTTGTCACGATGGCTCAAGATAACACTAAATTGTGTGACTTTACCAATACCAACAACAATGATTTTATTAGCACTCCGATTGCTCCTCTTACTGATGCCGAATCTTGTGAAATTAATGCTGCTTTGAAGAATCTTGTCATGAAAGATCTGTTTTCCGGCCTTCCTAGTGAAGATGTCGCTTCCCATCTAAATAGCTTCGTTGATTTGTGTGATATGAAAGAGAAGAAAGATGTGGGCAACGATATTGTCAAGTTGAAGCTATTTCCTTTTTCGCTTAGAGATCGTGCTAAAGCTTGGATTTCGTCTTTGCCTAAAAATAGTATTGATTCTAGGAACAAGTGCAAAGATGCTTTTATCTCTAATATTTTCCTCCCTCTAAGATCATCTCCCTTAGAAACGATATTATGAATTTTAAGAAACTTGATCATGAACATGTTGCACAAGCCTGGGAGAGGATGAAATTAATGATACATAATTTCCCTACTCATGGTTTGAATTTGTGGATGATTATACAAAATTTTTATGCCGGATTGAATTTATCTTATAGATATCTTTTAGATTCGGCCGCGGGAGGCACTTTTATGGAAATCACTTTAGGAGAAGCTACTAAACTCCTAGATAATATTATGGTTAATTATTCTCAATGGCATACTAAAAGATCTACTAATAAAAAGGTGCATGCGATAGAAGAAATTAATGTTTTGAGTGGAAAGATGGATGAACTTATGAAATTATTTGCTAGTAAAAGTGTTTCTTCTGATCCTAATGATATGCCCTTGTCTACTTTGATTGAGAATAATAATGAATCTATGGATGTGAATTTTGTTGGTAGGAACAATTTTGGTGACAACGCGTATCAGGAAATTTTAATCATAGGCCTTATCCTAGTAATCCCTCTAATAATTATGGTAATTCCTACAACAATTCTTATGGAAATTATAATAAGATGCCCTCTGATTTTGAATCTAATATTAAAGAATTCATTACTTCACAAAAGAATTTCAATGCTTTGATTGAAGAAAAATTGCTTAAGATTGATGAGTTGGCTAGGAACATTGATAGAATTTCTCTTGATGTTGATTCTTTGAAACTTAGATCTACTCCTCCTAAGCATGATATCAATGAGTCTCTCAAAGCCATGAGAATTTCCATTGATGAGTGCAAAGAAAGAACCGCTAGGATGCGTGCTAAGAAAGATGCCTTTATAAGAGTGTGTCTTCTAGTTCCTATGAAAATAAAGATGAAGATCTAAAAGTTATTGATGTGTCCCCTATTAAATCTTTGTTTTGCAATATGAATCTTGATAATGATGGGACTGAATATGATCCATCTTTACCTATAAGGCGTTCCAAAAATTCGGAGTTTTTAGATCTTGATGCTAAATTTGATGAAAGTGGGATTGAAGAAATTAAAACCCTATATGTTGCTAAACCCACTATTTTGGATTTCAAGGAATTTAATTATGAAAATTGCTCTTTTATTGATTGTATTTCCTTGTTGCAATCCGTGCTAAATTCTCCTCATGCTTATAGTCAAAATAAAGTGTTTACTAAACATATCGTTGATGCCTTGATGCAATCTTATGAAGAAAAACTTGAGTTGGCAGTTTCTATCCCTGGAAAACTTTATGATGAGTGGGAACCAACTATTAAAATTAAGATTAAAGATCATGAGTTCTATGCATTATGTGATTTGGGTGCTAGTGTTTCCACGATTCCAAAGACTTTGTGTGATTTGTTAGGTTTCCGTGATTTTGATGATTGCTCTTTAAACTTGCACCTTGCGGATTCCACTATTAAGAAACCAATGGGAAGAATCAATGATGTTCTTATTAAGAAACCAATGGGAAGAATCAATGATGTTCTTATTGTCGCAAATAGGAATTATGTGCCCATACATTTTATTGTTCTTGACATAGATTGCAATCCTTCATGTCCTATTATTCTTGGTAGACCTTTCCTTAGAACGATTGGTGCAATTATTGATATGAAGGAAGGAAATATTAGATTCCAATTTCCGTTAAGGAAAGTTATGGAACACTTTCCTAGAAAGAAAATTAAATTACCTTATGAATCTATTATGAGAGCCACTTATGGATTGCCTACGAAAGATGGCAATACCTAGATCTAGCCTTGCTTTTCATGCCTAGCTAGGGGCGTTAAACAATAGCGCTTGTTTGGAGACAACATAATTTTATTTTTATTCCTTGGTTTTTGCCCCTGTTTGGTAATAAATAATTTATCTAGCCTCTGTTTTGGTTGTGTTTTTTGTGTTTAATTAGTGTTTGTGCCAAGTAGAACCGTTGGGAAGGCTTGGGGAAAGTCTTGATATCTTGCTGTAAAAAAACAGAAACTTTAGCGCTCACGAGAACTGCTGCCATTTTTATTTGGAAATTGTTATTTAGTTAATTATTTTTGCAGATGATTAATAGATAAATTCCTCACGTCCAGCAACTTATTTTAGAATTTTGGGGGTTCCAGATCTTGCGCTTGCTACAGATTACTACAGACTGTTCTGTTTTTGACAGATTCTGTTTTTCGTGTGTTGTTTGCTTATTTTGATGAATCTATGGCTAGTAAAATAGTTTATAAACCATAGAGAAGTTGGAATACAGTAGGTTTAACACCAATGTAAATAAAGAATGAGTTCATTACAGTACCTTGAATTGGTCTTTTGTTTTCTTTCGCTAACGGAGCTCACGAGATTTTCTACTTTAAGTTTTGTGTTGTGAAGTTTTCAAGTTTTGGGTAAAGATTTGATGGATTATGGAACAAGGAGTGGAAAGAGCCTAAGATTGGGTATGCCCATGGAACCCCCAAGATAATCTAAGGACACCTAAAAGCCAATGCTTGGGGATGCCCCGGAAGGCATCCCCTCTTTTGTCTACTTCTATCGGTAACTTTACTTGGAGCTATATTTTTATTCACCACATGATATGTGTTTTGCTTGGAGCGTCTTGTATGATTTGAGTATTTGCTTTTTAGTTTACCACAATCATACTTGCTGTACACACCTTTTGAGAGAACCATACATGATTTGGAATTTGTTATAATACTCTATGTGCTTCGCTTATATCATTTGAGTTATATAGTTTTGCTCTAGTACTTCACTTATATCTTTTAGAGCACGGTGGTGGATTTGTTTTATAGAAACTATTGATCTCTCATGCTTCACTTAGATTATTTTGAGAGTCTTAAATAGCATGGTAATTTTCTTAAATAATCCTAATATTCTTGGTATTCAAGAATAGTAAAAACTTTCTTACGAGTGTGTTAAATAATCCTAATATGCCCGCCGTTGCGCCAGAGAATGTCCACCTCGAGGTCGCGCTCGCCGCGCAGCGCCTGGCGCAGCAAGACACCATCGACATAATCACCCACGTCTACGTGCAAATCGTCCACAAGGACTACTACATGCAAGAGGAGGGCGATAGGACGCTGGCCTTCTTGGACCGCAGGGCAACCTTGAACGGCACTGTTCAGAAGCACGTTGAGCTTGCCGCCAACGCCGCTGCTCCTCACACGTCGGTTGGTGGCCCTGCGCACTAGGGCGTGAGGATGTCGTTGATGGATCCGTATGTATTTTTATCTTTCCGTCAAATCCATGTAGTAGTAGTATATGATACTACAGTAATTATCTTACCTTTCGCATTAACTTCGTAATTTTCGTACGTACTCCATGCATGAATGGCGCCAGAACCAAACTTCTTATTACTCTAGGAAAAATCGTTATTTTCTATCTATTGGTCGTGCCATGGAGTAGAACCCAAATTTACAAGTTACGAGTTCAAAAGGAAAAGCCTTCCGTGTTAGTGTCGCACCCTCACACGGTTGGTCCGGCACGCCGCTCAAGTGGGAATGCGTGCGGTGTTGCATTTTCACTTACAAGTGGGACCGCAGTTGAGCAAACTGACTATCGGCAAACCCCCACCCCGCCCACCGCGCGATGGCTGAGAAAACAGGAGGGAGAAGAGATGGTTGTAGCACGGACTCCAAGAAAATTGGTGTCGGATGGGACTCGTGTGGGTGGCGTGTGCCGTACTGCTAGACGTGAGTGCTAGTTATGGCCCATGCCACCCCACTATATCGAGCCTCTATCGAGGTATGTAGAACAAATTTCCTGCAGTTCATGCTCAACCCTCCTCTATCTCTCTTCTCAGCCAGCCAGCGGACGCACGGAGCCCATCGTCTGTTTGCTCACATGCGGCCCCACATGTCAGTGAAAACGCAAGAGGACCCACTGAACCTGCACATCTTTCACCTCGACGTGCTGGTGATGAAAAACAAATCCAATAAAGATCTTCGGTGGCCGCTTTTGGAGTTACTCAAGAGTAGTAAGATTCTATTTACAGTTTAACCCAAGATGCACATCTCGTAGCTTCAACTACCACTCTACTTTCTTTCATGACACGACCTCGATGCTGGATGTCCCACGTGTCGGCAAAAGGAGGAAGAACCTGACCAAATCTTCGGTTGTGCTCTCAGATTAGACTAGTTGTGCTAACTTAAAATTTTTATTGTGTACTCCCTCCGTTCCAAAATACTTGACTTCCATTTGTCCAAAAATGGATGTACCTATATACTAAAACATGTCTAGATACATATATATTTTGACAAATAGAAGGCATGTATTGTGCAACGGAGGGAGTAGAATGGATGCAAGTTTTTGTATTGGGAAGAAGAGTACATCCATATATTGATAGAGCGCAATTTAGTAGATGTTCTATCACTTTTAGCTAGCACGGAGGCTAGAGATGAGATTAGTGCACTTGTTGATACTCCTACTACAATAGAGGCTAGACATGAAACTAGATGCGAGGAAGCAACGTCTACTTCTTTACACTCAAAGAAGAAAGAAGCACACAAGATCGAGCCTCCGCAGATCAACAATGAATGCATCGAGAAGGCACTAATCCAACTTATAGGAGTAGTAAAATGTATTCTTGTGGTTCTTGTTTTCTTTGGTCTTGCTTTTCTAGTCAAAATTATCATTGGAGTTCGCGCAAAGCGGAGGTCCATTTGGGGTCGTACATTGGAGTTGGCCTTACAAGTGGGACCGCAGTTAAGGAAACTGACTATCGGCAAACCCCCACCTTGCCCACCGCGCGATGGCTGAAGTTAGAGAAATGACGAGGTTGAAGAGATTGCTTTAGCACGGACTACAAGAAATAATATGGTGTCAGATGTATGTCGTGGTGGTGGCGTTTGCCGTACTCCTGGAGGTGAATGCTTGTTCTGGCCCATGCCACCCTACTACTCCTACTACTTACTCCTACTATATAGTACTAGTATCGAGGATTCGAGGTGCTAGTTACGTATAGCGAACACATTAACATATGGCTACAGTAAAAACACCCGTCCGACGCATGAAGCATGTGAAGCTAGTACAAATAGTGTACTACTATTGTTGATTGGCCTCATCCGATAAACTGTTGCAATGCACGTACAATTATGTATTCAGAAAATATATTTTTGCCTCGTCGCACTGCTCACTCAGAGAAGCAACTCGAAAGCCATTCATAAATTTAGTAAGTTTATCACAGGCATATCATTTTATTACATACAACAGGTCATCAACCCACATCGACAACGAGGATACATTATAAATACTAAAGTTTTCACCACACAACAAATAAAAAGCAATGAAGTGAACTTCAACTCAACCATTCCTCGGTGTTGGAAACGCTTGCTTTGAACCACAAGTGATTCTCTGGGACGGGCCATCTATTGTCGATCTGGAGACCAACGCAGGACTGATCATCCAGGCTGAAGCGGCCTACTATATCAGTACTAGGGTAGGGAACCACCCAAATGTCCGAGGTATAGACATAGTTGCTTCTCATAAATGGTACTAGTAACGTTGTTTCAACAGCAGTTGGATCACCTTTCACCATCATCGGATAGTTTTGTCCAAGGAAGAGCGAGTTTTCTCCAAGACTATCAATTCTGTACCAGGGAGAAGGAGTTGGCGCTAGCACACTAGTATCCATCCCGAATACCATGCAACGGGTGTTGGAATAGGTCCAGAGAGTGCGACCATGGGACACTACACCTGCTTCCATAGCAGTAACATCATCAGTGGGCTGTACACACACAAGAAGAGGTGATCCATCGGAATTAGTTGCCAGGCGCCACAGAGTATATGGGCGCTGCTCGTCCTCATGCTCGTGATCGTCACCATCGTCATATCCCCCTTGGTTATAAAAATTTTCAAGTATAGGTGGTGGGATGTTCACAAGACCTTGGAAACACAAGAAGAAGGTTAATTAGTAAAGGGAAACTTGCTAACCCGCATGCATGTGGATGGAACAATTATAATTATGGTGGAAGAGAAACGTACCGAAACTACGAGGATCCCATGCAAAAACAGTGCCACGAGTGGTGGCAGCAAACACAAGGCCCTCGTATTGAATTGCATCATAGTACTCATCCATGTCCATCAAGTCAAACCACCAAGGACGGCAAAAAGCTTGTTGAAGATAGCAACAACTTGATAGTTGTTGTAATTCCAAGAGCGGTTGGGAACTCGGCAAATTGCTATCTTCCGTAGAAGAAAGTCACCATGATCGTATTTGAACATGCATACAATACCGGTGTGCTTAACCTCTGGGCAGTCTGCTGAGATTTTCGGAAGTGGAACCCGGTCACGCGTGTACACATTCACAAGTTCCCACTCGCAGTTGGACCCAATGTAAACAACCCAATATCCATTTGTGCCCTCCCAAGCCTTGCCCTCAAGCGATGGCATCTTAACATCATACGTATCATTATCAAGCGGCATCAACTTGCACAGGGCGAGGCCTCCATCATGCCGGCTCCAGTAATCAGGGTCAAGGCGAAGAATATAGGGGAGATCAAACCGCTCCTTGACTCTTGGGTTCCTTGTAATGATGTTATTAGTTGAGTCGAGAATGGGCTTGAACTAACCTAGCATGCTAGCTGAGGTGATGACGTTGCACCGATCAATGAGTTCCTCCACCAGGTCATCTTTCAGATCGGGCAAGAATAATGGGGTCGTTTCCGGCCTGTTCCCTCCGTGGAGAAGACGGTCGAACAATGGCCGAAGAAAGGGTGAAGGGCTGAAGGAAAATGGAGGAGGGAGAGGGAGAGCGTGCAACAGCAGTTCCGAATCGAGAGGGAAAGGCGAAGAGTCGGTGGACGGTTGCGAGTTTGCCATGATTCACGAAGAGGCGCCCCGGCCTACACGTCCGTTCGGAAATACTCCTACTACTCGCGTCGTCTCACTGATATGTTGGAACGGGAGCACATGTCAACGAAACCTGGTGTGTAATTTCTCGTGCAAAATGCGATCTGGCCGCGTTGGCCCGAGGTGCCGCATTAGTTATCGACCTTTATTTTTTTAATGGCGTGCCGATCAGTTTTGAAGCACGACTAACTGGTACTATACGCAGAGAAAATATAAACTACTCTACCACTACTCCACCTCCAGTAGTAGTAGTAGTATAAAAAAGATATATAGGCTGGAGCTTCAGCGCTTTCTTGCTAAGGGCTGCCCACTTGCTTCTCACACTACCACCCTCTCTCCAGATCTAAAAAAGACGGCCCCTCTCTCCCTCCTCACTGGTGGTCACAGATCCGACGGGGAAGAAAAGGACGTGCAGCATTGATGCAGTCATCGTCGGCGAGCGAGGTCACGCACTGACGACAAGGCCGTCCTATCAGACCTAGCGCCCGCGCGGGATGGCCTCCGTCCCCAAGCTCGCTGTTGTAGTGTGTGCGAAGGACGACAACCATGAGCGAAGCCACTTACCGCCAATCCTCAAGTATGCTACCTCTTTTCGAACCATAACCTTGTTCTATTGCCCCGTCTGCAACATCGTTGCATGTGGATCTTTTTCCACTCCACCATCTTCCCAATTTGCTATCCTCTGCTCTGTTGGCCACGCAGACAAAAACCATAATTTGCACTATTAAAGGAAACCGTACTTCATGCAGACTAATCCATGTTTGGGTTGAATAAGGAAAGGAAGGGAGATTGTATTGTCCAAGAGAGTAGGCATCGAACCCGCATCTAGGTTGAAAAGGGGAAAATCAGTAGCTAAGGAACGAGTCTAGTGTCTCTTGGTTGAAGAAGGGTAGAAAGGCATGACAACGCAATAGAGAATGTCCAGGTCGATCAGTTTTGTTGTCCTCGCATAGGAAAAAGGTGGCTAAGGAGAACAAAAATGGGACGTAATCCACATATGCTGCCTGGATATTTGTTGCTCTTGGCAACCATACCTGCCTCACCACTCTGTGTCCGTGGAGGTACATCGTACTGGTGCGCCCACTGTCCGAATGGGCCTCCCATGCTCTTATTGCCACTTTTTTACTGTTAGTATAACGCCAACAGTCAAGTCAAGCAATGCTACTGCCAAAGTGATGCCACATTTATCTAATGCCGCTCTCAGTCTAATGCCACCGATAAATTTAAGCAATGCCATTTAATGTCACTGGATTATTTCAGGGTTAGCTGTTGATTGTGGATGTATTAAAGATTTTTCAGCTAAGGCATTCTAATGCTGTTGCACAGCCTGTATACCAACGATGAAACTTGTTACTACCTTCATATTTTTGCACTGTTAATGCTTATAGATTACATACCTCACCTTCATGAGATAAGTTAATTTTTTTTGTACAGTGTCACCAAAATGCCAAGGCGCTGATGTCATTTTATTTTGGTTAAACTGCACTGTCGGTGTACTAGAGTAGGGGTACCCTAGTATCCCGAACTCGTGCACGGGCAGTTGCAGCGCCCCGTGGCAAGGCTTGCGGGGTGACCGCCAAGACCCTCCGTGGCTCCCTTGAAGACCATTCAAGAACAAAGTACTCCAACCAAGGCCCCGACAAGAGGAGCTTGCCGGGAAGGCCAACCAAGGCCCCGGCAAGAGGAGCTTGCCGGGAAGGCCAACCTAGGCCCCGGCAAGAGGATCTTGCCGAGAAGAGACAAGACCCCGGCAAGAGGAGCTTGCCGGGAAGGCCACTCAAGGCATACCAAGAAAGCTTGTCGCGACGCGCCCTGCGCCCCGGCAAGGCCCGGTGAGCAACAAGCTCCCAAACACGACAAGACGACGACCGCGGCATGGAGCTTGCCGCGGGAAACCCCCACTTCGTGCCCGCGCTCCAACACACCTGCTAACGTGTCGCTCTAGGACTCTCCCGAGCACATGTGGTAGGAGGCTGTGCAGCTAGGGGTGCGCGGTGGCAAGCAGAGATGAAGAAGAGGCCATCGTGGCAAATGGTGGCGCTCCTAACGGTCACTTTTTGCACTGTTTAGGCGACTCAGACATGCATTTAATGACCTTGTCCCCTGCCATCAGAGTTAGGTAGGGTGCACTGTATCCATAGTAGCGGTAGCTGCACCTACCGCATCCTTTTCCATTTTTACCCTTCTTGTCTACGTTGCCACCTGTCGGTGACCCCTTGAAAGTATAAAAGGAGGCCCAAGCGCAACGTAGAAGGGGTTCAGCCGGCTCGGCTCATTCGGAAGCACCAGAAACACTCCCACGCTCAGTCTGGCAGCGTCCATCGCTCCTGAGCAAGAATCCAATATACACAAACAAGCAGCAGTAGGGTTTTACGCATCCGTGCGGCCCGAAGCTGGGTAAAAACCGCTCACGTGTGCCGCCTCGATCCGCTCTTTGTGCGGCCTCCGCCCTCACCGAACCGAAAGGGGCCCTGTCCCCATAGCTGTTGGTGGAATCAGCCTCCCCGACATCTCTGGCGCACCAGGTAGGGGGCGTCGAGATCGTGCGAACCCGATCCGGCGTGCACGCGAGCTAAATCTTCATCGTCTTCACCGACATGCCACCGAAGAAGAAGGCTTCGGGGGCAACAGCCCCGTCTGTGTCGCTTCCACCACCTCCGGAGCAGGCGGACGGTGGAGTGGACACCGACGGAAGAATGGACATCGACGAGGGTGCCCACAGCGCTGCCAAGTCCAAGGACAAGGCCGCGCAGGCCTCGGCGTCCATACGCCCACCGCGCCCATCTCAGGAAGGGTGGGACCAGCAGCGTCATAGCGTTCGCAGCACCATACGTCCGCTGGCCCAAGATCAAGCTGGTGGTTCGCGTGGCGTTCAAGACCAGCATGCACTCCAGCATGCTGGCCCCAGTGAGGTGCGGTCGCCTGGACGGGACACTGCTCCTTCTAACTTGGTTAGGATTCCAAGCATGTCCCACTCCTCGCACCGTTCACCTCTGCCGCCCACCACGCCGGCGGAAGCCTTGGCGCGGGCCCAGCTACTCCTGGATTATCCTCCGACGGCGGACAAGACCGACGAATGGAGGGCCACTATCCAGAGCCTCATCGGCTTCGCCAACGGCGACACTGCGCGGCAACCAAGCACCTCGCTGCCACGGCAGGACAGCCGGACGCGAGCCGATGGCAACAAGACCGGGGGAGGTGCGACTTCCATGCGCTCTCCACTACGAAGGCCAAAGTCGCCGACTCGCCGGGTCCACCCCGACAGCGGCTCCACCGCGTCGTCGGACCCACGAGCTCGTCGCGACCAGCGCCAAGTTCTCCATGAACGACAACAAGAAGACGCTCGAACCTGCATCGAGCGCCAAAGAGAAGCGCGACGTCAATCCGACAAGCGCGTTGGGCCCTCTGTTGACATGCATGCGCCAGGGGAACCAGGCGATCTGCCGTACGCGGTAGGTTGTCCTGCGTTCACCCGTGAGCTGCGGCAAGTCCAGTGGCCCAGCACAAAGAATTTCAAACCATACGTACCAGATAAGTACGACGGCAAGACGCATCCGTCGGAGTTTCTCAGCATCTACACCATCGCGATGCAGGCTGCCGGGGGACGGGACGACAAGATCCTTGCCAACTACTTCCCGCCGGTACTCAAGCCCAATGTCAGATCCTGGCTTATGCACTTGCCAGACAACTCCATATCCTCCTGGGCTGATCTGTGCCATCAGTTTGTCGGCGCCTTTACAGGCGGCCACAAGCCACATGGCCAAGAAAGCGATCTTCATCTGCTCGCCCAGAAGGAAGGAGAGCCACTGCGCAAGTACATTCAGAGATTCAGCCGTGTACAGCACAACATCCCAGACGTCCACCCCGCCGCGATCATTAGCGCGTTCCATCAGAACGTGCGAAACCGAAGGATGAGGGAGGAGATGGCGATGTGTAAGATCAAAGACGTCAGTGAGCTTTATGCCCTGGCCGACAAGTGTGCACGCGCTGAAGAGGGAGGAGGCTCCCCGGAAGAGATACAGGAGCAGGAGGATCTGACAGTGAGGATGCCGCCCCGACAAGGAAAGGCCGGCGGCAGAACAACAGAAGGAAAAAGGGCAAGAAGTGCTAGCTGTCGAGCATACCGGCAACGGAGGTGGCGCCAAGGAAGCTAAAGCTGGTGGCTCCGACAAGGAGGCCCAGCCTGTGGCGGCCGCCGACAAGCAGGACGGCTCCGGCAAGCAGTATTGTAAGATCCACCGCACCAGGGGTCACGATCTCTAGAATTGCAAGAAGGTTGAGCAGCTTGTTGAGCTACAAAAAGCTGAGTACGAGCGGCACGACAAGGAGAAGGCCCAGGAAGGTGCTGGTGGATCCGTCAAGAAACGTCCCGGCCGAGGAGGACGCCGCGGCAAGATCAAGCAGCAGCAAGGAGACAGACCTCCCCGCGGCCGCGACAAGGATGAAGATGACGACGATGACGAAGACATGGATGATGACGAGGCCGACGAGCAGGAATTTCAGAAAGCCACAGAGGTCCTATGCATTGACGGTGGTGCTTCTCTGCATACTTCGCACCGCCAACTCAAGCAGTGGATGCGGGAAGTGAATGCAACAGAGCCATCCTTAGAGTCACGCAAGCCTCTGAAATGGTCCAGCACGCCTATCATCTTCGACATTGAGGATCACCCTGATCGCGTAACTGCGGTCGGGTGCTTGCCGATGTTGGTTTCACCAACTATCCGCAACCTTAAGGTCACGAAGATGCTAGTTGACGGCGGGGCCGGCTTGAATCTGATCTCCTCTGCGGTCCTTCAGAAACTCCAGATTCCTGACAGCGAGCTCGAGGAGACCGACACATTCTAAGGAATCAGCCCGGGAAGATGCAAGCCGAAGGGAAAGATCACGCTGCCGGTCACATTTGGCAGCAAGATGAATTTCAGAACTGAGAGGGTCACATTTGACGTTGCTGATTTTCCATTGCCCTACAATGGGATCCTTGTCCGTCCAGCGCTCGCCAAGTTTATGGCAGCCTCTCACTATGCATACAACATGCTCAAGATGCCAGGCCCGATAAGTGTCATCTCTGTCCCCGGCGACAAGAAGGATGCCCTTATCTGCGCCGACAAAATCTACGGGGAAGCAGCAGCCGCAGCTGATCACAACATACTTGCCACTGAAGCTCCCGGGGGGAAGAAGAAGACAAAGTCCGGCAAGAGCTCTGTTGCCCACTCCGGCAAGCGCACCTCTTCGGAGTGCTGCGCTACCGTCAAGGACGCACCATCGACCTCCACCAGCAAGTGCAAGAAGACGATGGCAGCTCCACTCGAGACCAAGAAGGTGCCCGCCAAGAAGGACGGCACTGGTGGTACCTTCACCATCAGTGCCACGCTTGACCCCCAAATAGGAAAGCGCGCTTGTTGCTTTCCTGCGGGCGAATGCCGATGTGTTTGCATGGCAACCGTCTGATATCCCCGGTGTTCCCAGGAAAGTAATCGAGCACCACCTTGCCGTCTGTCCTCATGCGCGGCCCGTCAAGCAGAGAGTTAGGAAGCAAGCGGTGGAGCACCAAGAGTTCATTGCAGAAGAGATCAGGAAATTGGAAGCAGCAGGCCTTGTCAGAGGAGTGCTCCATCCCACGTGGTTGGCCAATCCTGTAGTCGTGCGCAAGGCGAACGGGAAATGGAGGCTTTATATAGACTTCACTGATGTCAATAAAGCTTGTCCCAAAGATCCATTTCCCTTGCCGCGCATTGACCAGATTGTTGACTCCACAGCTGGATGTGATTTGCTTTCATTTCTTGATGCATACTCAGGATACCATCAGATCTTCATGGCAGAAGAAGATGAGGAAAAAACCGCATTTATCACCCCTTGCGGCACATACTGTTTTATACGGATGCCCTTTGGGTTGAAGAATGTTGGTTCAACATTTGCAAGGGTAGTCCATGTCGCTTTTGAGACACAGAGACACAGAAATGTGGAAGCCTACATGGATGATATAGTGGTCAAGAGCAAGGACAAGGCTACCCTGATCCAAGATTTAGAAGAAACTTTGCAAATCTGCGCAAGATCAACCTCAAGCTCAACCCCGAGAAGTGCGTGTTTGGAGTCCCTTCCGGCAAGCTTCTCGGGTTCTTTGTGTCTCAGCGGGGAATTGAAGCCAACCCCGACAAGATCAAGGCCATCGAGCAGATTGAAGCACCGAAGCGCGTCAAGGATGTGCGAAGGCTTGCCGGTTCGTGGCTGCTCTCAGCAGGTTTATCTCTAAGTCTGCTGAGCGCGCCCTGCCGTTTTTCAAAATATTGAAAAAGGCAGGTCCAATGAAATGGACTCCGGAAGCGGAGGCGGCGCTGCAGGACTTGAAGAGGTACCTGTCCTCCACTCCAATACTTGTCGCACCTAAGCCACAAGAGAAGTTGCCGCTATATCTGGCAGCAACCAATCAAGTGGTTAGTGCTGCGTTAGTAGCGGAGAGGGAGGCGGACGATGAGCCAGCAACCACGGCAAGTGAATCCAGCGACAAGCAGGGGGCTTCTCCGACAAGCTCTGGTCCCGACAAAGTTGAATCTGCGCAGACATGCAAGGAGGTGCAGAAGAAGATGGTGCAGCGCCCAGTTTACTTTGTCAGCTCCCTTCTCCAGGGGGCTAGGTCGAGGTACTCTGGTGTTCAAAAATTGCTTTTCGGCCTTCTCATGGCCTCGAGAAAGCTGCGCCATTACTTCCAGGCACACGAGATCACAGTTGTCACTCGCTTTCCGCTGAAGAGGATACTGCAGAATCCAGAAGCAACAGGCGGGATTGTCGAGTGGGCATTGGAACTGTCAAGCTTTGGCCTCAAGTTTGAGAGCACTGCAGCGATCCAAAGCAGGGCATTGGCAGAGTTCATAGCAGAGTGGATGCCAACCCCAGATGAAGAAATTCCAGAGACGAGCATCCCCGTCAAGGAGACAAGCAAAGAGTGGCTGATGTACTTTGATGGTGCCTTCTCGCTGCAAGGCGCCGGTGCTGGCGTGCTGCTTATCGCACCCACCGGAGAGCACCTCAAGTACGTAGTCCGGATGCACTTTCCCAAGGAGCAAGCAACGAACAATACTGCAGAGTATGAGGGTTTGCTTGCCGGCCTCGGAATCACAGCCGACCTTGGGATCAAGAAACTCATTGTAAGGGGTGACTCGCAGCTTGTCGTTCGCCAAGTGAACAAGAACTACCAGAGTCCATTGATGGAAGCTTATGTTGATGAAGTGAGAAAGCTAGAAGAACACTTTGACGACCTGCAAATGGAACACGTTCCGCGAGCTCAGAATGACATTGCTGATGGCCTGTCAAAGTGCGCTGCACTAAAGTTACCTGTGGAACCAGGGATCTTTGTGCTCAAGCTGACTCAACCATCCATGACACCATCAACTGGACAGAATAAGAAGAGAAAGTTGGTTTCTGGTGACTACTTTCCGGCAGAGCTTCCCGAAGCCGCCGCCAAGAAGGTCCCCAAGATTGACGCCAAGAGTGCTGAGGAGCAGTCTGCTCCGGCGAACCTCTTGGTTTGTTCCATTGAAGCAAACGCTCCCGACAAGTTTTGCTCCGGCAAGCTTGCCGGGGAATATCACGCTCCGGCCGAACCGCAGGTTCTTGCCGTAGAAGTGGATGTTCCCGCAGCAACAGATACGCCTTTAGTCCTTGTTGTCGAGCCACAAGCTCCAACATGGGCGCAGCAGATTGTCCATTTCCTTCCGACAGGAGAGCTTCCCGAAGAGCAAGAAGAAGCTGAAAGAGTAGCCCGGCAGTCAAGTATGTACAAGTTTGTCGACAACACACTATACAGAATAAGACTCAACGGTGTGAAATTGAAGTGCATTCACCGGGAAGATGGACAACAGTTGTTGGCAGAGATACATGGAGGCATATGTGGTCACCACATTGGCGCAAGAGTGCTTGTCGGCAAAGCATTCCGACATGGCTTCTTCTGGCCGACAGCCCTCCAGGATGCAACTGCACAAGTAACCAAGTGTGAAGCGTGCCAGTTCCATTCCAAGCAGATACACCAGCCAACTCAAGCTCTCCAAATGATCCCTTTATCCTGGCCATTTTTGATCTGGGGGCTCGACATCCTCGGCCCCTTCCCCCGAGCTCTCGGGGGCTTTGAGTTCTTGTACGTTGCAATCGACAAGTTCACAAAGTGGCCAGAAGTGGAACCAGTGAGGAAGGTGACAGCACAGTCAGCAGTCAAGTTCTTCAGGTCGATTGTTTGCCGTTTCGGGATCCCTAACAGGATCATCACCGACAATGGCACTCAATTTACGAGCCGCACCTTCATGCAGTACGCCCAAGATCTTGGCGCCAAGATCTTCTTCGCTTCTGTTGCTCACCCGAGAAGCAACGGTCAAGCGGAGAGGGCAAATGCTGAAGTGTTGCGAGGCCTCAAGACCAGAACTTTTGACAGGCTGCACAAGTGCGGAAGAAACTGGATCGAGGAGCTGCTGGTGGTTCTTTGGTCGATCAGGACGACGCCAAATCGAGCCACTGGCCAGACACCCTTTGCTCTAGTCTATGGAGCAGAGGCAGTTCTCCCCATGGAACTTGTTTACGGGTCACCTCGAGTGCTCGCTTATGATGAGCTCGAGCAAGAGCAGCTGCGACAAGATGACGCGCTGCTCCTTGAGGAAGACCGTCTCCAGGCTGCTGTGCGAGCCGCTCGCTACCAGCAAGCTTTGCATCGCTACCATAGCCGCAAAGTTAAAGCCAGGAGCTTCGAGGAAGGCGACCTTGTTCTTCAGCGCATTCAGTCCGCCAAGAATTCCAACAAGTTGACGCCGAAGTGGGAAGGCCCTTATCGGGTGAAACGAGTCACTAGGCCCGGCGCTGTCCGCCTTGAGATCGAAGATGGCACTCCGGTGAGCAACTCCTGGAACATTGAACATCTTCGTAAGTTTTACCCGCAAGGCACGGTTGCCGGAAGCTTTTCCGGCAACCACCTTTTGTACAAGTCTTGCCGCTGTTGCATGTAATCCTTTGTACAAAGCCGGACGCAGACCCCGTGCACCAGTAAAGCTCATGTGCCCCGCACATCTTGTCAGTTTTTTATGCTATAATCCTTTTTCGCATATGTTATCTGACACTTTGTGCAGCACTAGACCCCGGTAAGCAATAACGAGCCCAAGGATCCATATCATTACTTTATTTCTCTGTTTCTTTCTCAAAAGAAGGAAGGTTCCCTTGCCCACAAGGTTTACCGGGGGGGGGGAGGAGAAGATAATGGTGTGGACCAGGCCGTTCAAGAAGTTTCTCCTTGCCGGGAAGCAGACGACAAAAAAGCTAAGTTGCTAAAGCTTGAGCAATCAGTTTTTTAAGTTTTTGAGTTATTTTCCTTGAACGACCGTGCTTTGTATGGAAAACCTGTGCGCGGAGGAACCAACTCGTAGCTAGCTGCGCCCTTACTTTGTTCCGAGTCCGCTCAACAACTTAAGTGAGCTGCTAGCGCCCTTACTTTGCTTCGAGTCCGCTCAGCAACTTAAGTGAGCCGCTAGCGCCCTTACTTTGTTTCGAGTCCGCTCAACAACTTAAGTGAGCTGCAACTAGTTGCGACAAGGTTGCTTGTCGGTAGCGACCGCACCAGCAGGCTGCTGAAGTTCCGCACTCGGCACTCGCGGCAAGGGTACCTGCGCCGGCAAGCTTCCCTAGAAAGCGTAGGGCAGAACCATACAAAGCCAAGAGTCGAGTAAAGGAAGTAACACAACAATTTTTTGCCTAAGATAGAGTTATATTACAAAATAACTTGTCGCGCCTCTAATAAAGTGTTCCCATGACATGACTGGCAGCAACAAGAGAAGAAGAAAACCGACGGCCTAATCTACGCGACCGCCATCGACCCTTTTGACCTCGTTCACCCTGTCCACAATGGGTGCGACGAGGGCCTTAAGTGCATCAAGATCAGCGTCCGCCGGCAGTTTCTTGAGGACGTTGGTAAGGTTGAGGCCCGGATTGCGGAAGGCCACCTTCACCAGCACCTTCTCCAGAACTCCGGCACAAATCGAGCGTGACTCGTCGGCCAACTGCTTTGGGATCCGTTCCTGGAGTTGCTGGAGCGCCGACGCCATGCCTTTGAAGAACAGAGTGAGATTGGTGCTGGGTTGGAGGTTCTCGTCGGAGGAGTACCCGAAGCCTTCCACCCCCAATTTCACCAGCTCCTCTTCGATAACTGCAGCAATGTTCACGAGGCCCTCCGTCCAGAGCTCCACAGTATCTCTGAGAAGATTCTGGGTTTCGGCGGCCCTCGCTAGCAGCGCCTCGTTGGCCTCGATGTCCTTCTTCAAGTCTACCTCCCGTTTCCTGGCGCTGTCCAACGTCTCCGTTAAGATGGCCAGCTTCAGCGTCAGGTCGGCGTTGGAATCCTTGGCGGCGCTAATTCCTTGCCCCTCTCGGCGAGTCGGCCCTGCAGCTCACCGTGGGCAAGGGCGTCCTTCTCGCGCTCTAGCTTGAGGGCGGCAAGCTCTTCGCCACCAACCTTCAGATCAGCTTTTAGCTGCGCCACCTTTGCCTCCAATTCTTTCTTGGCGGCCTCGGCAGCCGCAGCCGTATCCTTTGCCTCTTGGAGCGTCCCGCCAAGTGCCCGTTCGCACGCGGCAAGCTCCTCCTCGTGGCTATCGAGGTTCACTTTTCGCTGAGTCAGCTCGCCTTCTCGCGCGTACAGCTTCTCGCCGGTGAGCCGCTGCTGCTCTTCAGCTTCGGCCTTCTCGAGGAGGAAGGCCTTCCGCTCCTCAGCAAGCTGCTCCCGCTCCTCCGCCAAGGCCCAGAGAGTTTCTTGGCGAAGACCCCGGAGCTCCTCTGCACGCTTCTCTATGTCCACGCTCGCCCTCGCGGCAAGCGCTTCCCGGGACTCCAACTTGACTTGACGGGCACGGTAGAGCGCCAGCAGCCTCCGCAGCAGCCGCTCCTCCTCGGGCTCTTCACTGCTGCTTCCCGGCGCGTCAACGATCGACAACCCGGCGGAGGCAAGCACCTCCCCATCCAGAGCTTCTCCTTCCATCGGCGCCCTGGAGCTCGACGCCCAAGGGAGCTTGATGAAGATGCCCTCGCCGGCCTTCAGATAGGCGCCGGGCTGGGGCTCCTCAGAGCCTGACGCTGCGGCAGCGGCGGAGGGATCAGCGGTCGGTGCAGCGCCTGGCGCTCCTGCGGCCTCAGGGCCGTCAGTGCGATCGCTAGATCCCCCGCCAGCTTCTTCGGCAGCAGTCTTGGCGGCCTCTTCGCCGGCGGGCACATCAGCGCCGGCTCCTTCTTCGGTGGTCGCGGCGTCATCAGTATTGCCGCGCGCGTCCTCCTCGCCGCCCGCCTCGGTCTCCATCGGATCCGTGGAGGGTGGGTCTGACGACCAGAGAAGAAGGAGAAATCAAACAAGTGTCCGAGAAGAGAAATCAGCAGAAGACTACAAGGAAAGTTTCGGGCAAGAAGGGCTACCTGTGCTAGGATCTGCCGTCGTGACCTCCTCCCTTGCCGGATCGTTAGCGCTGTCCCTTGCGGGAGACTCCTCCCTTGCCGGAGGCTCCTCCCTTACCGGAGGACGCTCCCTTGCCGGGGAGTCCGCCCTGGGCGGCGTAGTCGAAGCAGACGACGAGTCGGAGGAGATCACCACGCCCTCCTGATGAAGCTGTTCTGCTCCTGCGCAAACAAACCAGTGATCAGATGTCAACAAAGGAAAAGAGCAACCACGCGCACCCAGAAGCAGAAAGTAAACCATATGCTTACGCTGGGGGCTGCGCTGGGGGCTGCTCTGCGAAGTGATGGCCGGATCCGGCAAGGTGGTCTCGGGCGCGCCTCCTGTCGTCGCAGTGGGCTCGTCCTCGATGACCACCACCTGAGCCTTGGCCCTCTTCGCCGCCCTCTGGGCCAGATTCCTGAAAAAAAGAGCCCAGGGGGGGTCAGATCCGATGCAAGACAAGATCAGCAAGTTGAAGGACTACAAGAACAATCAAGGGAATCTTACTCTTCTTCTTCTTCCTCCTCGTCGGAGCTGAGCGCGGAGAGGTCGAAGTTCGGCCCACTTCCGGCGCGACGAGGTGGAGGGGTGGGATCCCTTGGCCGCTTGACGGGGACTGCGGCGCCAGCCCGAGATGACCCCGCCCCAGTTGCCACTGCGGCGGGAGGCGCACCCGCGGCAACCGTAGTTGCCGCAGCGGAGCGCGTCGCACGGCGCTTCGGCTGTTGACCAGCTTGCCGCCCTGCTGCGTCCCCGACCCTGCGGAGGCGCCTTCTTGGCTACACTGGGGGCTGTGTTCCGGGCCCTGTTTCCGGCAAGCTCCCCGGAGATGGCGGGCCGCTCGCACCCTCGGCGGGCTCACTCAACTCGGCGTCAGGCGCGGCAAGCTCTTCTTCGTCTTCGGGCCACTCCCGCTCAGCAAGACTCATCGCCGATGCTGCGTCCGCTTCCTCCACCGTGAACCCAAATTCGCCAGCGGCTGTGGCTGCCGCCGCCTCTTCCGCCCTGGTGGCGATGCGCTCCATCTCTTGATCAGTGGTGTCGCGGGTGAGGAGCTTCTTCTCGTCAGCATTGACCGCCACCTCCACTAGGCTGTCGAAGAACTGCTGCACGACCTCGCCGGCGGGCTCTTGCCAAGTTGGAGCGATCCCGTGCGAATCACACAATGTCATCATTGCGCAGATGCGGTCGCGCGAGGAGTTGTTACACAGAGGCACGACGCCTGCCGGCAACCTGAACCACTCGGGATGCTGCGGGTCGTGCTTGAATATTTCCTTAAGTATCCCGTCCAATTCTATGACGGTGAAATTGAAGTTGAGGCCTGGGCGCAACCTCATGATGTCCGCCGGGCCTCCAAATTCCCAGGCGGGTGTCCCCTTCGCCTGCAGAGGGGCAATGCGGTGGCGGAGGAAATCTGCGCCGACAGCTCCTACAGTCAACCCGGCATGCCTAAGGCGCAAGATCCGGATGGTGGCGATCTTCAACTTGTCATCGTCCGCGGAGAGAGCGCTCCAATCATTGCCTCGCACTGCTGGAGCTTGGCGCAGGGCGGTGAACGGCTGCGGATTCTCCTCTACAACCCAGCACCAGTTTGTTCTCCACTCATCCCACTTGCTGCGGAGCTCCCCCTCCAGATAGGTCTCCTTCTTGCTGGCTCGCGAGATCCAGGCGATCCCCCCGGCAAGGGTTTCCCCTCTCTCGACACGGGGCACGAAGAAATGGCGGAAGAGAGCTACGTTGGGGTGGACTTCGACAAAGTTTTCGCATAGATGGGCGAAAACTGCCATGGTCAAGACAGCGTTGGGGGTAAAATCAAGGAGGTGGAACCCGTGGGTGTTCATGATATCACAGAAGAAATCAGAGAATGGCGGGCAGAGCCCGCAGTAGAAGAACATGGCAAAGAAAGGGTACCCGCCAACTAGAGCTTCTTGCGAGGTGATGGCGGAGAGTACCTTTGTGCGCGGATGCGCCCGTGTCTCCGTCGACCAGAAGAGATAGTACCACTCCCTCAGATCCTTTGCGGAGAGCTCGGGGAGGAAGGTGGCCCGCTCTTTCCGCAGCGCCTCAAGCCGCTGCGCTTCGGTCGACTTCATAGCTTTCGCGGCCTTCCCCTTTCCGGGCTTCGGAGCCATGGCGAAGGCGATGGGGGAGATCGATGGCGCTGGTAGTGGCGGCGGCGACGGGAGCGGAGCGCTGCTCTCTTTCGACTTTGGAAGCGGAGGAGGGCGGCGGAGGTTTCTGAGATTGCAACAACGAATGACGAAGATGGAGGAAATGCCCCTGTTTCCCCTGCTTATAAAGAGGGACAAGGCGGACGTTTCGGCCTTCCAAATAAACAACCTCCCACGATCTCTCCCACGACGCCGCGTTTGACGCGTGCCGTTCTGGGCGTGCACGGTAGGAGCGGAGAGATATGCGGCGTGACCTAGGCCGCGCATGCCCGTACACTGTTTTGGGCCTGGCCCAACAGCGTTCGGCACCGTGTATGGCCCAGGCCCGGGGGCTCCAATCGGTGTACTAGAGTAGGGGTACCCTAGTATCCCGAACTCGTGCATGGGCAGTTGCAGCGCCCCGTGGCAAGGCTTTCCGGGTGACCGCCAAGAACCTCCGTGGCACCCTTGAAGACCATTCAAGAACAAAGTACTCCAACCAAGGCCCTGACAAGAGGAGCTTGCCGGGAAGGCCAACCAAGGCCCCGACAAGAGGAGCTTGCCGGGAAGGCCAACCCAGGCCCCGACAAGAGGATCTTGCCGAGAAGAGACAAGACCCCGGCAAGAGGAGCTTGCCGGGAAGGCCACTCAATGCATACCAAGAAAGCTTGCCGCGACGCGCCCTGCGCCCCGGCAAGGCCCGGTGAGCAACAAGCTCCCAAACACGACAAGACGACGACCGCGACAAGGAGCTTGCCGCGGGAAACCCCCACTTCATGCCCGCGCTCCAGCACACCTGCTAACGTGTCGCTCTAGGACTCTCCCGAGCACACGTGGCAGGAGGCTGTGCAGCTAGGGGTGCGCGGTGGCAAGCGGAGATGAAGAAGAGGCCATCGTGGCAAACGGTGGCGCTCCTAACAGTCAATTTTTGCACTGTTTAGGCGACTCAGACAGGCATTTAATGACCTTGTCCCCTGCCGTCAGAGTTAGGTAGGGTGCACTATATCCACAGTAGCGGTAGCTGCACCTACCGCGTCCTTTTCCATTTTTACCCTTCTTGTCTACGTTGCCACCTGTCGGTGACCCCTTGAAAGTATAAAAGGAGGCCCAAGCGCAACGTAGAAGGGGTTCGGCCGGCTCGGCTCATTCGGAAGCACCAGAAACACTCCCACGCTCAGTCTGGCAGCGTCCATCGCTCCTGAGCAAGAATCCAATATACACAAACAAGCAGCAGTAGGGTTTTACGCATCCGTGCGGCCCGAAGCTGGGTAAAAACTGCTCGCGTGTGCCGCCTCGATCCGCTCTTTGTGCGGCCTCCGCCCTCACCGAACCGAAAGGGGCCCTGTCCCCATAGGTGTTGGTGGAATCAGCCTCCCCGACATGCACAGACAATTATGAAGACAAGAGGAAAGGTCAAGAGTGGGCACCTCCTCCTCCGGTTGTTCTCTTGATTCGTTCGATCAAGTTTTTATGTTTGATCGATTATCAAGATTACGATAGGAATTTTTAAGGTCCCCCCGAGTTCGAAATGATATTTACCTTGGAGGTACATGGTTTGCAATTTTTTATACTGTCATTAGTTAATAATGCTAGTTACCTTCAGACTTTTGTATTTGGTTTAATGCTCATGCACAGCTAGTATACGAATGCTGAAACTTGTTACCTTTACATTGTGTATTGTTAATTCTTATAGAAACCTTCCAGTGCTAGAGTTTATTGAAATCTATTCAGTAAAACCATTGTACTGTACCCTGTAATAAACAAACTACTCTACTGTTGCACTAGCCACCGGATTAGTGTATATTTGTAGTATTCGAATGGTGTTGCATTAGCGTATGGACATAAATAAAGTGTGGCAAGCTTTCCCAGATATGTGGTCAAGAAAACTACTACCTGTTTTTCTAAATACTAGACGTTTGGGTACTTTAAATTGAACTGCGAAAATGTCTTATATTAAGGAACAAAGGGTGTAGAGTTCACTCAAATTATCCCGGTAAAGCTAGTCACACCTTTGTTAAAATTAATGTTCATTATGTTATCGGAGGAGGTTTGTATGTTTGTCTCTAATGCGTGTCGACTACATACCTGACATCATGATGTAATGTTAAGTCATTTCCTTTTGTACAGTGTCACTGAATTGTCAAGGCGGTGATGGCATTTTATTTTAGTAGAACTTCACAAAATTTTCTTAAAAGAAGAGGAAAGGTCAGGAATGGCTCAGTTTTTTAGAAAAAACTATGTATGCCTTCCTAACATTAGCCGTTGTTGCTTTATTTATTCCTTTAAACAGGTGGTTAGAAACAGTCTTGCTACCTTTTCCCATTAAGAAATTGGAATGCTTATATTTGTGAGTCTATGCTTCAACTAGTGCCACTTTTAGAGTAATCACACTTTCAATATCTATGCAAATAGGGATGCTCGATTTTAGTGGAACTGCACAAAAAGTCCAACTGGTTCAACATTAGGAGCATGTTTTTTCCAAACCTTTATATCCAATTGGTGGCACTATGATCTATTCATTACGAAGGTACATGGTTTGCTACTATCTTGCTACTCTTTTCATACTGTCATTAGATAGTAATACTAGTGGTTTGCACGTGAATTTATTCGCAGGGTGGACCTACATTGGAGGTGTAGGACATGATTCAATGATTGGATGCTCAATTTCGGTTGTATCGATTTCACCTCTTCCATCACTGCGAACATGGATATCCTTGGTCTGACGAAGAATAGGCGCTATATTTCTGCTCTGAACCAGCAAATCAGTTCAGTATGAAATTGTCCAGGGCAAAACATAATTGTATCAGATTTTCTAGTGCAGAACATGACAGATGCTAAGCGGAAGAGACATGTTTAAACCGAAAATACAAGGTGTGGTATATGTTTACTAGCTGCTTGATATTTGTGCAGACAGAGATGTTTGTCCGTTGCTATTTGGCAAACAAACAAAGTGTCCACAATTTTGGTTTAACTGCACAAGAGAATAGTATAGTCACTGCATGCAGTGCCATTGAAAATAGACACAGAAAGATTGGATAGTCACTTCATGGACCACAGAAAAGTAGTATTGTACTATTTATTGGCCAACACTGGGTGCTTTATTGCTTTGGTCTGATTATACAATGGGCATCATTTTGCCTAAGTTAAAGTTTGTATTCAAAAAATAGTCTCGCGGTGTGATCGAGAGAAGACCAAATCATATTGCAGTGGATGTTTCTCCATCATGTGTGGTTCATTCTCATGGTTCCAGCTGTTGGTGAAACCACTGACGTTTGCAAGAGGAATTGTAGACTTCACAAACAAATTTGTCTTTCAGTCTGTATTGAATGTTGGCCAAGAGAAGCTTCCATGTTAGTAGGAAGAACAAATGTTTTTTCTAGATCTTTTCTTTTGGAGCTACATATTTGTATATGATCTGTGAATCATTGAGATGTATTAACATGTTGATCTTATGTATGGGAATCATACTAGTTAGTTTTAGTTGCGACACAAGATCCGAAGTGGCTGATCTTTGCTTTTGGAGCTACATATTTGTATATGATCTGTGAATCATTGAGATGCATTAACAGTTACTTATTTCTGTTCGCTCAGTGTTTACAAGTTACTGATTGATCACTAGCTAGCCTACAAATGCGCTCCTGGCAGTTTTATTTGCGACGCAAGATGCAAAGTGGCAGTTTTTTGAATAAAAATGCCTACCTCTGAAGAAACTGACAAGCTACACAATCAATCCTACGCGGATAAAAATGCCTACCTCTGAAAAAACTAACAAGCTACACTATCAATCCTACACGGATAAATAGAGGATCACGCACGTACTACCTCCTTTCCGGTTTGCAGGGCTCAATTCAAGAAACGACCTACTCGATCGTACACGAATAAATAGCGGATCACACACGTACTAGTACCTCCTTTCCGGTTTCAGGGCTTAATTCAAATCTCTCACCAACCAAGGTACTCCCTCCGTCTAGGTTTATTAGTCCCGTGAGCAAAGTAGCAAGACCAAGGCATGGCAATAATTAACGGCATGCAGAAGTTTAAGCCTAATTAATTCCAGCGATTTAAGTGGATGCATGCGTCCCTCGGCTGCGACTCGTTGCATGCTGCTTCGCGTATTGCCTGCGAGCAATTCTGAGTGCCTGCATGCAGCTGGCCGTAATTAAGGCAGCTAACTGATGCAAAAAAAGATACACTTTAATTGTTGCGGGCTTTTTAAATCCATGGAATCATTATTGACAAGGAGGGAGATGATTTGAGTGCACTCGTTTGACCGCCATGCCGGCGCGCGACCCAGACGGGACAGGACGGCACAATCATAGTTTCAGTTTCTCTAGTTTTCCACGGCAAGCTGGCGCGCTAAGCCATTATGCATTGAATTCCGATGACCGTCGCGCTACCTTCCGCCTATAAGTATTGTTTCTCGGCCTTCTCCGGTGCCACCATGACCCAACTCGCCATATCCTCATAAGCCCCCACTGGCCCGACGTCGCTTGCCATGTCCGCCGTGCCCCCGCCCGTCCGCGGTAGGCGATGCCGGAGGAGGTCACCGCCAGAACTAGTGTTCGGGTTTTCACCGAAATGCAGACGGAGGGAGGAGGCATTCTATCTATCTTTAGATGGAAATGCGGAGATCGAGGAGTTTTTGGAGCGTGACTGCATGGTGGAGGAGCAGGAGTTGCTGGAGCGCGACCGCCTGGCGGAGGAGCAGCATATCGCCGATTTGCGCCGCCAGCGGGACATGGAGCAGCAGCGCACCGACGCTCTGAGTCGCGAGCAGAGCGCCTGCAACTGGGCCGACTACGTGGAGGCCGATGCCCGGCAAATAGCCCTGGAGGCTATCGGGCACGCACGTGTTCGCGATGCTGATTTTTACTACCAGCTCATCAAGTGGGTTTCCCGCTTGGAAGCCGAAGCTTCAGTGGACCACACCGGCATGGAAAGGGCCAACGCGCGCGAGCAACGCGCCCTATCGCACCTCTTGCAAGTCCGAGGCGAGGCGCACGACGCTGGTGCCGGTGTTTAGCGTGTACCACAGATGGCGGCCGGCATCGTCTAGTTAGCTAAGAGTAAGTTAGTACTCGTATGCTACTAGAGTATTAGTGGGAGTAGATAGTTAACTTGGCTATGATGGTTGTCAACGTGGAAGTTCAGTACTCTATATGTGGACCAGACCTGTTTCTTTTCTATGAATGTTGAACTTTCCGTTTGAACGTATGGAATGGGCTGTTATTTTTTTAAATGGGTTGTATTTGTCCTCTTCGGGTTTAGAGGCTGACTTGTGGGCCTAGCAAGTTGACGCGTACACAATCAGGAGATGATTGTACATGGAGAGGATGACAGCAGGGACCCGCCAAGGTCATGGCAGTACGCAAGCAAGTATCTCCTTATTTCAAGCCAATAAAAAATGGCTCCTCCTAGTGGATTTCTGACATTTGGGTCCCATGCCATTGTCAATGTAGTCAATAAACGAGAGAATTGCACAACGAGCGGCTGACAGCGGGGACCCAGCAGCTCGCCCAGTTATTTTTGTTTTGGGTTAATTTGATAAATGCCACTCCAAATCTGGTGTATCCGAGAAATGCCACTGCAATTTCCAAACATTGAAAAATGCCATTTCATGCCATTTCTAGTGGCATTTTTCGAAGTCTGGAGTGGCGTTTTTCAAAGTTTGCAAACTGCAGTGGCGTTTTTCAAAGTTTGCAAAAATTGCAGTGGCATTTTTCAAAGTTTGGAAATTGCAGTGGCATTTTTATGAATCGCCATAATTGGAGTGGCATTTATCTAATTTGTTTTTGAGACGGAAGCAGGGTGTCAACTGGGCTGTGCGGGACACTCTGGCCTGTCTAGACAGCCTTTTCTTTTATGTTTACCACAGACCAGCCCAGTAGTTTTTTTTCTTTCTGAAAATGGCTAGCCCAGTTTTTTTGTGATTTGTCAAGTAAGTCGCTTTATCAGGCCTGTTGGGCTGCAAATCTTTCAAGACGAGGAGAGCTTCATTCGGCTGGCCGAGAAAATGGCCTATTAGTAATGAGAAATGGGTTGTACATTTTTAAAACACATCAAACCGGCAATTAGTTTCAAATATCTTTTTTTCATTTCGAGATTTTAAATTGCATTGATTTTTATGTGTGGACAATTTATTGGATTTTATATTGATATACATTTATTTTTAAAATATGTCTGAATGTGACTCGAAATTTCGGGATTAAAAACAGTTCAGACCGCACCGACATATGCAAAATTTTGTATACTTTTTTAACCATGGCCACAATATGGGCTGTAATGCTAACGAAAAGAATATGGGCTCCAAAAAAACCGTATTAATTAGCAAATGGGTTGTAAATTATTTGAAATAATGGCAGATGGGTTGTATGCTGTTTTCCATAGATTTGAGACTCTCCACAGATGGCATGTATACTGTTGGATGTGCATCCAACGGCCGTCATGCTTCTTCAATCTCGGCTCTTCCTGCTCCAGCCGCTCAAACAAGCGCCGGCGGGACTGCCTGCTCCCTCCTCCCCGCGGCCGGCTGTGCTACCGCGCAGGCCTCACCGCCCCACCGTACTCCCATCACTGGCCTAGCCATCCCTCTACTCACCCACACCTGCTGTTATTCTCCGGCGACGGTAGACGAACCAGTAAACCCTCGTACAGTCGTACTCCCCTCCACGTGGGAAACAAAAACAACTGCCGAGTCTTCCCTGCCTCCGTCTCGTTCCCTTCCTAGGCCTCGCCATCGTCCACCGCCCTGGTGCTCTCGGCATGGTGTGGTCAACGTGGTCATCGACCGACATGCATCTTAAGTGGACTGTACGTGGAGAGGCTGATAGCTGGGTCCATGGCCGCACGCAAGGAAATGCCTCCTTATTACACGCAAAATAATGATTCCCCCACCTGACATCTGGGACCCACCGAAAGGGCCTCTGTATTTCGTGAAAAAAAACGTTACGGCCGCTGACAGCTCAGACCCACCAGCTATATCTTCGCAAGTAAGGAAGTGCCTCCTTATTACGCACAAAAAATGAATACCCCCCTGCTAGCTGGGACCCAGTATAGTGCGCCTACTAAGTTGACGGGGACGAAGGGCTTTGTCAACTTAGTCAATATGCACGATTATAGCTTGACTGATCGTACAATGTCCATCCAACGGCCGTAGTGCTTCTTCAACCTCTGGTCTTCTTGCTCCAGCCGCCCAAAGCAGCATCGGTCATGTCACTTGCTCCTGCCTCCCGTGGCTGGTTGTGCTGCCGCGGAGGCCTCACCGCCCCCATACTACTCCCACTGTTGGCTAGGCCATCCCTCCACTCCACTCACCCACACCCCCTGTTATTCTGCGGCGACGGTAGCGCAGCCGAACCAGTGAACCCTCGTACTCCTCTCCGCATGGGCATCCACTGCCGCGTCTTCCCTGGCTCCGCGTCGTCCCCTTCCTAGGCCTCGCCTCGTCCACCGCTATGGTGCTCTCAGCGCGGTGTGGTCAATGTGGTCAACGACCGAATTCCATTGGAAGAATACTGTACGTGGAGAGGGTGACAGCTGGGTCCACGGCAGCCGCAAGGAAGTGCCTCCTTATTACGCGGAAAATAATTATTCGTCCACCTGACAACAGGGACCCACCGGATGCCCACCAGTATTTCACGAAAAAAAACGTTTGCCTCTGACTACTGGGACCCACCCGACGGGCCATCGTATTTCGCGAAAAAAATGTTCCCCCTTCTGTCAGCTCGGACCCACTGGAAGTGCCTACTTATTACGCACAAAAAAAATGAATACCCCCTGCTAGCTGGGACCCACCTTGGTTGGAGGCTGACTTGTGGGCCTACTAAGTTGACGGGGACGGAGGGCTTTGTCAACTTAGTCAATATAAATGATTCTAGCTCCAGTGACCGTACAATGTCCATCCAACGGCCATAGTGCTTCTTCAACCTCTAGTCTTCTTGCTCCAGCCTCCCAAAGCAGCGCCGGTCATGCCGCATGCTCCTGCCTCCCGTGGCCGGATGTGCTGCCGTGGAGGCCTCACCGCCCCCTACTATTCCCACCGCTGGCCAGGCCCTGCGGCGACGACAGCCTCACACCGCAGCCGAACCAATGAACCCTCGTACTCCTCTCCACGCGGGCTTCCACTGTCGTGTCTTCCCTGGCTCCGCGTCGTCCCCTTCCTAGGCCTCACCGTCATCCACCGCCCTGGTGCTCTCGGCGCGGCGTGGTCAATGTGGTCAAGGAACGACTTCCATCAGACATGGACTGTATGTGGAGAGGCTCACAGCTGGGTCCACGGCCGCAGGAAGGAAGTGCCTCCTTATTACGCGGAAAATAATGATTCCTCCACCTGACAGCTGGGACCCACCGGACGGGCCACTGTATTTCACGAAAAAAACATTTCCCCCTGACTGCTGGGACCCACCAGCTACATCTTCGCACGCAAGCAAGTGCGTCCGGGCAAAAAAACGATTCGCCCCCCCTGACTGCTGGGACCCACCAGCTACATCTTCGCACACAAGGAAGTGCGTCCGGGTAAAAAAACGATTCGCCCCCCTGACTGCTGGGACCCACCAGCTACATCTTTGCACGCAAGGAAGTGCGCGATAGTCGGGACCCACCTGGTCGAAGCGTACGTAGCATTGTCATTCTGGTCGCGAACGTGTACGTACATATATACTGGTGGATGTAGAGGCGCGCACGTGTCGTAGTAGAGGCGCGCACATAGCATGTACACGTACGTACAACGGCCAGGGTGCAAGAAAGAAAATACGGCCACACATGTGTACATACGGGCGGGGTCTCGAACGCCTACTCGCGCATACATACGGCGAGGGCTCATGTACATGGCTGGGTCGGAACGGAGAAACAACATCATCGTCGTGTTCATGGGGAGGCAACGGAATGCGTCGTGTTCATGGGGAGGCAACGGAATGCGTCATGTTCATCGGGAGGCAACGGGATGCGTCGTGTTCATTGGGAGGCAACAGAATGAGTCATGTTCATCGGGAGGCAACGGAACGCGTGGGAGCCAACCGGCTAGGTTGGAACAGAATGCGTGGTCGTGTTCATCGAGAGGGATTGGACGGAACAGGCGATGGAAACGAGGCCTGGCGTACTGCAGAACGGAGGAAACAGACCTCCCATGGTCGAAACAGGGGTCTTGTTGATTGGGAGGGGTGTGGCGTACCGCAAAACGGAGGAAACGGACCTCCTACTGTCGAAACCGGGGCCCTGTTGATCGGGAGGGGTGTGGCATACCGCAAAACAGACAAAACGGACCTCCTACGGTCGAAACGGGGGTCCTGTTCAACGGGAGGGGTGTGGCATACCGCAAAACGGGACTCCACGGGATACTGTTCATCTCCACCGTCGACCTCCTCCAGCCTCCACGGGCTACCGTCGACCTCCTCCAGCCTCCACGGGCTCCTGTTCATCCAGCCTCCACCGCGCGCTACTCCATCGGCTACTGTTCAACCACCCCTCCACTGTCTACTATTCATCCAGCCCTCCACACCACGGGATCCTGTTCAACCACCCCTCCATGGGCACCCCTCCACCGTCTACTGTTCATCTAGCCCTCCACACCACAGGGTCCTGTTCATCCAGAGGCAACACCATCGCTCACTGTTCATCCACCCCCTCCCCCCCGCAACGCTCACTGTTCATCCAATCGATCGGCTTCAGTTAGCAGCAGCAGCGAAGGAATCGCTCAGTCGGGTTCAGTTAATAGCCATCAATCGATCGCTCGGGTTCAGTAACGCGTAGCCTGCAGTGCAATCGCTCGGGTTCAGTTAGAGCCCAACGCCTCGCTCGGGTTCAGTTAGAGCCAACGCGTCGCACACACGCGCGTACGTGTACAAGAGAAACGCGCATCGCTCGGCCCCCGACCTCCCACCGTAACCGGGAACTCCCCGAAGTTTTCCTCCCCCTCGCTTCTACCATGATTTTCTCCGTCATGGACGGCCCAAAGAATGTCATGCAGCTGCGTCTCCGGCCCGCCCAGGACAAAAAGCCCATTTTCTGTCATGATTTTTTGTCATAGAAGTAGGATCCCACCACATCTATGATGATACCGGGTTTTGTCACAATTATCGTCATAGAAGTGTCATATGTATGACAGAAAAAATTTCGTTCGGCCCAAAATGTCACGGATGTGTCTTTTTTTTGTAGTGAGTAGGGGCAGCAAGACACGTATTGTATTGTTGTCATCGAGGATAACAAGATGGGTTTTTTATCATATTGCATGAATTTATCCCTCTACATCATGTCATCTTGCTTAAGGCGTTACTCTGTTTTCATGAACTTAATACTCTAGATGCATGCTGGATAGCGGTCGATGCGTGGAGTAATAGTAGTAGATGCAGGCAGGAGTCGGTCTACTTGTCTCGGACGTGATGGCTATATACATGATCATACCTAGATATTCTCATAAATATGCTCAATTTTGTCAATTGCTCAATAGTAATTCATTCACCCACCGTAAAATACTTATGCTCTCGAGAGAAGCCACTAGTGAAACCTATGGCCCCCGGGTCTATCTTCATCATATTAATCATCCAATAATTAGTTATTTACTTTGCTTTTATCTTACTTTGCATCTTTATCACAAAAATACCAAAAATATTATCTTATCATATCTATCAGATCTCACTCTCGTAAGTGACCGTAAAGGGATTGACAACCCCTTATCGCGTTGGTTGCAAGGAGCTATTTGGTTTGTGCAGGTACTAGGGACTTCACGCATGGCCTCCTACTGTATTGATACCTTGGTTCTAAAAAACTGAGGGAAATACTTACGCTACTTTGCTGCATCATCCTTTCCTCTTCAAGGAAATCCAATGCTGTGCTCAAGATGTAGCACACGGAGCCGGGGAAGACACGGTAGTGGCTTCCCATGCGGTGGAGAGTACGAGGGTTGACTAGTTCGGCTGCCGTCGCCGGAAAATAACAGGAGGTGTGGGTGAGTAGAGGGATAGACAGGCCAGGGATGCGAGTATATGATGGGACCGTGAGGCCTCTGCGGCAGCACAGCCGGCCATGGGAAGCAGGAGCAGGGGCATGACCGGCGCTGCTTTGGGCGGCTGGAGCAAGAAGACCAGAGGTTGAAGAAGCACTATGGCCGTTGGATGGACATCGGACGGTCACTGGAGCTAGAATCATTCATATTGACTAAGTTGACAAAGCCCTCTGTCCCCGTCAACTTAGTAGGCCCACAAGTCAGCCACCCACTATGGTGGGTCCCAGCTAGCAGGGGGGTATTCATTTTTTTTGTGCGTCATAAGGACGCACTTCCTTGCGTGCGAAGATATAGCTGGTGGGTCCGACCTGTCAGCGGGCTGAACGTTTTTTTCACGAAATACAAAAGCCCTTCCCGTGGGTCCTAGCTGACAGGTGGATGAATCATTATTTTATGCGTAAAAAGGAGGCATTTCCTTGCGTGCGGTCGTGGACCCAGCTGTCAGCCTCTCCACGTACCGTCCACTTCCAATGGATGTCATTCATTGACCACGTTGTCCAGGCCGCGCCGAGAGCACCAGGGCGGTGCACGACATTGAGGCCTAGGAAGGGAACGACACGGAGCCAGGGAAGACTCGGCAGTTGTTTCCCACATGGAGGAGTACGAGGGTTTACTCGTTCGTCTGCCGTCCCCAGAGAATAACAGCAGGTGTGGGTGAGTAGAGGGATGGCTAGGCCAGTGATGGGAGTATGGTGGGGCCGTGAGGCCTGCGTGGCAGCATAGCAGGCCGCTGGAGGAGGGAGCAGGCAGTCCCGTCGGCGCTTGTTTCAGTGGCTGGAGCAGGAAAAGCAGAAGTTGAAGAAGCACGACAGCCATTGGATGGACATCCAACAGTCACTGCTCTCATGTGCATTATTTCTAATAATGTACAGCCCATTTGCTAATTCTTAAGAATTTTTTTGGAGCCCAACTTCTTTTTGTTAGCATTACACCCCATATTGTGGCCACACTTAAAAAGTATACGAATTTTTGCAAATTTCGGTGCCGTCAACTGTTTTTAATCCTGAAATATTGATAAACATTCAAACTATTTTGAAAAATAATGTATATAAATATAAAATCCAAATAATTGTCCACGCATAAAAATCAATGGAATTTAAAATCTTGTAATGAAAAAAAAATTAAAACTAATTCCCGGTTTGATGTATTTTAAAAATGTACAGCCCGTTTCTGGGCAAACCGAATGAAACTCTCCTCGTCTTGAAAGATTTGCAGCCCGGCATGGCTGATAAAGCAAGTAGGCCTCGTTTGGGTATGTCTTTAAAAAAATAGAACTAGGCTAGCCATTTTAGCAACAAAAAACACAACTGGGCTCATGATGTCGTAAACATAAATAAAACCCTGGCTAGACAGGCCACAGCACCCGCACAGCCCCGTTGTTACCCTGATCCGTCGCTAAAACTAGTATAAATAACAACTGCTTGTTCCTCAAAAAAACTGCGTGGCCTGCTGGGTCCCTGGTGTCAGCCGCTCGTAGTGTAATTCTCTCGTTTATTGACTACATTGACAATGGTGTGAGCCCCAGATGTCCAACCATTAGGAGGAACCATATTTTTGGGCTTGTAATATAGGGGCACTTGCTTGCGTACTGCCATGACGCTAGTGGGTCCCTACTGTCATCCTCTCCATGTACAGTCATCTCCTTGTTCCTCTCGGTTGTTGACGACGTTGACAATGCAAGAGGGCGGTGCACCACGCACGGCGAGCGAACCAATGCCGCAAGGTGGAGGACGATGGCGAGGCCTTGGACGGAACAAATAGGAGCCGTGGAAGATGCGCTGGTCCAGTCGTAGATTCAGGTGCGGTGCGTGTTGCGGCCGACGTCGCCGGAGAATAACAGGACATGTGGGGGAATAGAGGGAGGGACTGGCCAACGTTGGAGGGTACATACGGTAGGGCGGCGGAGGCGCAGCCAGGCATGAGAGGCGGGAGCAGGCGGAGCCGACGGGGTGGTTTGGTTTGGGTGGCTGGAGGAATAAGACAAGAGATAGAAGATACACGACAGATGTTGGATGTCAATCCAATGGCTGGTAGGCAGCATCGTTTGTTGACTGGCTAGTAAGTCGACACCACCTTGGATAGGCTATTTCCTCGTGGGTCCCAAATGTCAGAATCCAAATCTGTCACGGTCATGCAGCCTTTCCTATGAAAATTTATAGCCCATTTGATGTGCTAGTTCGAAATAAGTTTTTGGGTGCTGGTGGGGGCTAATCACTTGGTTTCTGTAATGTACAATGAGCTCAAGCAGCCGGCGAGAGTGATGTTATTTCCCTTGGTTGGGATTTTTTAGTTGTTACAATATTTCACTCTAAATTAAACGACTGGCAAGCCATTTGCCTTGCTTCAAAGAAAATATGACAGTCACAACCGAGTTGGAAAGGGCAAGAACATCTAACTCCAGCTAAAAAACTGTACAAAAGCACGAGGGTTAATTGTTCATCAAGTTTACAAAAAAACCCAGGTCGAAAAGGGCAACAACATCTAACTCCAGCACTGTTTTTGGCAGCCACAGTCAAATGGATCGGTCAGGTCCATAGAATGAATATCTTGGGTCGTAAAATTTACTGGATTATGACCACAATATGTTGTAAATAGAAGCCCGGCACGTTCAGAAGCTCTTTTGCCCACCTGAAACTCCTTTTTTTTCTTTTCCACATACCCATCCGTCAAAACCATGATGCTGATAAACTTAAGCCTGATGGACAATAGTAACCTCGCATTCAGCAGGAAGAATGTGACAAATCTAGTGTTTGCACGGTTGGCTACATATCGTTCTAGCATTATTGTCTTCAATCGAATCTCATGAGAAGTGAGAAAATCCCGATGCTTACGAATCCATCGATTGGTTATAACTTTCTTACCCCGTCCTGTTGCCTAAACAGACATGAAGATTGAAAACAGTTAAGGTCTAAAAAAAGAGTGTCGAAAGAGCAACAGCTGAACGGTTATTCTAGTACACTATATGTGGGCTTCCAATGTGAGTGAAATTATCACCTTTATATACAACTTCTCTAGACATGGAAAGCATTGCAGCAAGCCAATAATCTTGTTCAGATCAAAACTATTCATTTGGATATATAAGATCTTGACAAAATCCAGCACCATTGATAGGCCATCCATGGAGAAACTCTTCATTGAGCATAGAACATAATATTAGTACAAAATTTGTACTCCAAGATGACATATAACTTATGCACAGAAATTTAAAATGCAGCTTATGGTTACAAGTGTAGATGGTAATGTAAATTACCTGAAGAACTGTGGAGCCAAACACCATATTGAAATGAGCACAGAGATAATGTATTACACCCAAGGTCTCCAGTTTAGGCGCAGAGAGGACGGTTATTTGCAACGGTGAAGGGGCATCTTGGATGATGAGCTGCCTTCTGTCAAAACAAATTCCAATTCTTACAAGGTTAGGTGACTTTATTTGGAGACAACCGATTCTAACTGTGAAAACAAGCACCAAGCACTCCAAGGCAGGGCAACTAGAGTGGATGATGTTGTGCAATGAGGCCTCTGATATACGAAGCCGCACAAGTGAAAGTTTCTTGAGAAATGGGAGTCGAAGGTTTAGTACCAGATTATCTGGTAGGTCACACAGCGCAAAGCTGGCGGTGTGGAGAGAGGAGGAAAACCGCGAGATGGACATCGGTGCTGAGGGCACATGTAGATGACGTTCGGTATCTGGTAGGTGATTTCTAGGGGAATAGTAGAACTCAAGCAGCTGTAGTTCTATGAATTCAGGGGATTTCAGCTAGGCGTCCACCATGCAGGGCATGGTATGCTTTCTCAGGTAGCATGATGGGATGCAGAGGCTTTGAACGGAGCCCTGGTGGGAGGAGATGATGGCTCTGGGGATTTCAAAATCATTGAAGAGAGATAGCTGACGACAGTCGAGATTAAGGGGCACGGCGTGCCATAGAGGGTGCCACTGAATTGAGAGGACTTGGGTGCGGCAGTAATCCATGGTGGGGAGAAGCGAGATGATCTCCCCAAGGACGGCGTCCGGGAGAACACTGATGCGGTCCTCCCGAGATTCTACGGGTTCCTGGGATCCGGTGGGGGCGGGTGATACGTCTCCAACGTATCTATAATTTTGATTGCTTCATGCTATATTATATTCTGTTTTAGATGATTACTGGGCTTTATTATACACTTTTATATTATTTTTGGAACTTACCTATTAACCGAAGGCCTAGCCCAGAATTGTTGTTTTTGCCTATTTCAGAGTTTCGCAGAAAAAGAATATCAAACGGAGTCCAAACGGAATGAAACCTTCGAGAACGTGATTTTCGGAACTAACGTGATCCAGAGGACTTGGAACCTACATCAAGACATCAACCAGGAAGGCACGAGGTAGGGGGGCGCGCCTACCCCCCCTCCCAGGCGTGCCCTCCACCCTCATGGGGCCCACATTGGTCCACCGACGTACTTCTTCCTCCTATATATACCTACGTACCCCCAAACTACCGGATACGGAGCCAAAAACCTAATTCCACCGCTGCAACCTTCTGTACCCATGAGATCCCATCTTGGCGCCTGACGGTGTCCTGGACTAGGGGGTACTCACCACGTCATCTCCCGATCTATTAGATTGGGCCGAGGACCCCCGTGGCCGTATACTCATGGGCCAGTTCGGACGGCTGCCGCATACAAGGAAGATTCCACAAGACTTGGCGATCAAGACAAGGACTTCTCCCCACCGGCGTATTCGGCTAGGACTCTTGTTATCCTAGGCCTCCGGTGCATTATATAAACCGAGGCCAGGCTAGTCGATAGATATACAATATATACAACAATCATACCATATCCTAGCTTCGAGGGTTTAGCCTCCTTGATGTCGTGGTAGATCTACTCTTGTAATACCCATATCATCAATATTAATCGAGCAGGACGTAGGGTTTTACCTCCATCAAGAGGGCCCGAACCTGGGTAAAACATCGTGTCCCTTGTCTCCTGTTACCATCCGCCTAGACGCACAGTTCGGGACCCCCTACCCGAGATCCGCCGGTTTTGACACCGACATTGGTGCTTTCATTGAGAGTTCCGCTGTGTGATCGACAAAAGGATCGATGGCTCGCGTGCAGATCAACTGCGACTTCGGCATCTTCGTCACCAGCTCGACTGGTCACCTTGGTTCGACCAAGAATTGCGCCCCGTGTTCGGATCACCATGTCCGGACGAGGGCCTTCATCAAACATCAACTCCGATCTCTATCAAGATCACGGAGGAATCATCTATGGAGCTCGGGGCTCAACGTCAACATTGCCCTCAAGCGACCGTGCTGTTTTTCTGGACAGCGAACTCGTATCTGCCACCACCACCTCCTCGAGTATCGCTTTGACGATCGCTTTGGTGGAATTGTGCGGAATTGAGTCTACAACAACCCTGGAAAATTTCGTCGAGTTCCGATGGAGGAATCTCTGGCAATCCACGATATACCGGAGCCCTGTCAAATCTGGACGGGAATTTGGATGAGTTTAGGGCGTGGTGTCCAGCTTCTAGCTCGGACGTCCTTTGGAAGATCCAACCGTTGATCGGCTGCGGAATTCCTATATCTACCACCTCTCAAAATTTCGGCTCGATCCGACCGTCCAAACTCCGGGAACCTTCCGATTAGTGCATCACTTTTCGGATCTGTTTTCTGCGCGAAAACGAATCCGACCCGAGTTCATCTTTTTTATGAACAGGATTTCGGACATCCCTTTTGAAGGAAGTTTTGTATGGGGTATTGTGTTTTGTTCCCGAACACATCCCACTAACTGTAAGATCTTTTGAACATGATCTTCAACATCATGCTGGTGTCAAACCAGTCCGGCAATATTACTCCACGGCTGCCGACCTGCGCTAGACACGGCGTCACTTTGTTGAGCCGAGCTCAACTTCTTCGGATCATCATCTCGGCAAGCCGAACAAGAGCCCGGCATCGCGAAGGATAAATCATCACCAACATCGCCGCCCCACGGATTACACGGAGCGGGCATACCGGCATCGCCGCACGGTCGCTTCATCAAGCCGGCATCGACCACGTCACGACCTGCATCGACAGGGCCGCACTATTGCTTCTTCAAGCTGGTGTCCATCACGCCGACCTACTTCGACTCATCGGCTGACATCGAGGCTTCGACATCTCGGCTGGACCGGGGGCTTCGCCATCTCTTCATCAACCTACTCCGGACACTTCGGCGTCACTAGCCGACCAGCTCCGTCACGTTAGCTGGGCCGAGGGCTTTGCCTCGGCGAGTCAACCTTTACCAGCATTGCCATGCCGTCGTTTTATCGCCCATCAGGCAATGGGTGTGCGGAGCGGGTCCCAATTTTAGGAATCACCTTCCTTCGGATTGCTACAACAAATAAACCAGGTGCTATTAATCCCAGTATTTTTTGCTTGTTTGGGTTCATTTTTCCCAAGGAATTATTACTCTGGTTTGTCCGTCATATGTACACAGGTCTATCAAATGGTGGCCGCATTAACGACAGTCGCATGGTGGTTCGGTCAGTTTCCGTACATAGTCCGGCGAACGCCGCACTCGGAGCTCGGACCGACCTGCGAATTCAGGCTTTGCCACGCCTTTACCGCATCACGCCGACGCCCTGCATCGACATTGACTTCGGCGCCAGGCCATATTTCTTTTATTACTCACTTTGCATAAATTATTTATTATGCAACGATTTTTTTAATTATCATTATTACTATTATCTCCGGTTTGCACTATTTTTTGTGCACAGGAAAATGATCCGGGGACTTCGGCGTCACTCTGCCGGTCTGCATTGATCGTGCTATGTCACCACTTCGGCGTGTCAAGCTCTCCGCTCCGCCACCTCGGGACCGGCTTGAGGGATGGAACCTTGCCCCGCATCAAGCTCGGACCGCGTCATCAATACCGAACACATTAACCAGCTAAGTCGCTTTCATGCTCAAAGCTTTAATTTCTAACTTGCGTTCGGTTCGACCAAGCATTATACTTTTTTGGAAAAAAGTTGCTTCTAAAAAATTTCCTTGTCCAAACTTTGTTTGTGACGCATAAATTCAAATACCCCGTTTACTTGGGGGCTTCCTTTATGAAGCTTTTCCTGTTGCATATGATTATACTTGTACGGCTTCGTTCCTTGTTCGTGTATTACGCCACAATATGCACCATATTGACTTAAGCGATTTGCAAGCTGGGTTGCCTCGCTCCTGTGTTTACCCCTACGTTCCCGATTGTTCGGCTAGGGAGTAAAGGGAGCACCTCTGCGATTGTCACGATCGGGTCACCCGAGCCGGACCTCAGACTGGGTGAAGCCGAAAGCTAGCGCTCTTATAGTTATTCAATGATGGTCGGCACACAACGGAACTCATGAGTACAAAAAATCTATTGCACAAGTCTCATAATAACAATGAGCACCGAAGAAAGGTATCGGTGGGGGTACTATTTTCTTCGAAGATGCTTCTTACTCTTCGCAGTAATATAGCATAAGTTCCCTGAGCGCGCTTTGTCTGTTACAGCCTTATGGCCTGATTGCCTGGTTATTGGAAACACCGTCGATATTCTCGACCGATGGAGTACATAACACTTTTCGGTCCTTAACCGAAGAGGGAGAAGCCGACGGTCGGTTAAGACGCGTTTAAAGTTCGGTTGAACATAGATATGATATAAGTACTTCGGTACATGCAATCATTCTTCTACCCAAGTCACTTGGGGGCTCTTAAGTTTATTTGAGCCGTTTTATAATAAGTGTTCTTCTTCTCAGTCGTTGCAAAGTTCTATTATTATTATTTATCACTCCTTTTTTCGACGCGAGTGTGCGGTCACTAGCCGGGGAGCCTAATTTCTCTCTCAAAGCCGCTAGAGTTTAGTTTGCTAAACTGGCCTAATGAGAAGTACTCCGCCCTCGGGATAGGAGGTTGAAGCCGTAGGCTGACCCGCTCGAAGTCTTGAGATAGGATGTGTCATGTTAAAGGACGACAGAAGCACTTCTTTTTTCTAAGACCAATTTTCGGATTGGCACCGAACACTTGATCTTGTTCGGACGTCATGTTTTTACTGACGTTTCTTGGTTTTCCAAGCTTTTTGGCACTTTTAAACTATTTGTGCTTTTCCAGCATTAGTCTCGCAGTGCAACGCCGGACACCTTTAGGGATTCGGCAAAAACATTCTCAGATATTGCTATATATGCATCGGTTTCGAATTGTGTCTTCGGTCAATAGTTGGGTTGCCCGGCTCCTGCACTTGCTTCCTACGTTCCGTTTTGTTCGGCTAGGCGTGCAAAGGGAGAACCACTGCGATTGTGCTTCCAGCTCACATGGTTAAGCACCTTAGTGGAGAAAGCCGAAAACTGACTGTCACAATAAGCGTAAACTGGTCAGCGATCCGATGACTATGACGGGCCATTCATAACATTGGCCGAAGTGTTTACGGCTTGACCTCGACTGTCGCCGAACACTACCGGGGGCTATTAACTGGCCTCCCAAACTAAATCCTCGATATTTTGCTCTTACATTCGAGCTGAGGTTTCATGATCATGCTTAGCATGACAACCCAAAGAAAGGAACCGATAGCGGGACTATTTTCTTTGGAATACATTTCTTCTGTTAAACAGTAATATAACATATCTCTCTGCGTACCTTTGTTTATAAAACCGTGTGGCCAGATTGCCTTGTTTGTCGTAAATCTTTGCCCTCATAAAGGCTTTATAAAGTAGGACAAACACTCCTCGGCTACTGGCCAAGGAGGTGGAAGCCGATGGTCGGTCAACAAAGTTTTGTACAATGCGGATCCGAGCATTAATGACGTAAAGTACTTGGATACATAGAGTCATTACACATAATTTGTGATTTTACTATGGATATTGATCCTTAATTCGGCCACCCGTGCCCGCATTAAGGCTCGGGGCTACTGGGCTTCGGGCTTATTATTTATAAATATTAAAGGGGCACATCGATCCCCTGATCTGGTGTTGCCACCCGACCAGTGTCTCGGGGGCTACTGCATTGCTTGTCCAATGCAGAAAATTTTATGTGCAATATAGTTTCCGAGGAGATTTTGATCCTCAGGTTGGTCGGCCGCACCCAACCTGAGTCTTGAGGACTGAGCACGCCGCTTTTGTGTCCCGAAGTATTCTGCCGAGCTAGGACTTGATCCTCAAGCCGATTTTGCAAATTAACCTGAGTCTCAGCGGCTACTGGGATTAGCGGTCTTATGTCATCCTTCATGTGCATCTCGGGTTTTAGACCGATACACACCTTGAAGGCTACTGGCTATATATCTCGGCAGAGAATAAATTGCACCAATAAAAAAAATTGACAACAAATCGGCCCATAGTCGGGGTGGTGCACCACCTCGGAAGCAGTCCGGCATAAAGCTCGGGCGCTAGTGGCTGGCTCCATAGAGGGCATTTCCGGCATTAAGCTCGGCTAAACTCCTTCAACTTTTTTGAACCAAGGTGATATGACACCTCGGATATAGTCCGGCATTGGAGCCTGGACACAGTCCAGCGTTGGAGCTCGGATACATAGTCCGGCGTTGGAGCTCGGATACATTCCTGCGCTAGAGCTGGGAAGCGGTCCGGCGTTGGTGCTCGGCTGCAAAAGATACCTCGAATGCAGTCCGGCGTTGGAGCTCGGACGCAAGAGGACCCTGCCTCTCGGGAACAACTTCAAACCCGAGGTGTAGCATAAAAATAAACAAGGCATTGATAAAGGCCGGAAACTTAAAGGGGCTCCTCGGATAGCCGACGTGTAAACTCGTCGAATGCATTTTGGCGATCCTCAAGATCGAAGATAAAGAAGATTTGTTGAACCAGTTTTCAAGACCGGCAACCGAAGATGAAGAACAGTTCGGAAGAATCGAGGAGCGTCCCTAACTTGAAGACCGGTTCAGGGGGCTACTGACGGTGTCCTAGACTAGGGGGTACTCACCACGTCGTCTCCCGATCTATTAGATTGGGCCGAGGACCCCCGTGGCCGTATACTCATGGGCCAGTTTGGACGGCTGCCGCATACAAGGAAGATTCCACAAGACTTGGCGATCAAGACAAGGACTTCTCCCCACCGGTGTATTCGGCTAGGACTCTTGTTATCCTAGGCCTCCGGTGCATTATATAAACTGAGGCCATGCTAGTCGATAGATATACAATATATACAACAATCATACCATAGGCTAGCTTCGAGGGTTTAGCCTCCTTGATCTCGTGGTAGATCTACTCTTGTACTACCCATATCATCAATATTAATCGAGCAGGATGTAGGGTTTTACCTCCATCAAGAGGGCCCGAACCTGGGTAAAACATTGTGTCCCTTGTCTCCCGTTACCATCCGCCTAGACGCACAGTTCGGGACCCCCTACCCGAGATCCGCCGGTTTTGACACCGACAGCGCCTTTTCTGGAGCTCCGCCGGAGGGGGCATCGATCACAGAGGGCATCTACATCAATACCATAGCCTCTCCGATGATGTGTGAGTAGTTTACCTCAGACCTTCGGGTCCATAGTTATTAGCTAGATGGCTTCTTCTCTCTCTTTGGATCTCAATACAAAGTTCTCCATGATTCTCGTGGAGATCTATTCGATGTAATCTTCTTTTGCGGTGTGTTTATTCAGATCGATGAATTGTGCGTTTATGATCAAGTTTATCTATGAACAATATTTGATTCTTCTCTGAATTCTTTTATGTATGATTGGTTATCTTTGCAAGTCTCTTCGAATTACCAGTTTGGTTTGGCCTACTAGATTGATCTTTCCTGCAATGGGAGAAGTGCTTAGCTTTGGGTTCAATCTTGCGGTGTCCTTTCCCAGTGACAGTAGGGGCAGCAAGGCACGTATTGTATTGTTTCCATCGAGGATAACAAGATGGGGTTTATATCATATTGCATGAGTCTATCCCTCTACATCATGTCATCTTACTTAAAGCGTTACTCTATTCCTTTGAACTTAATACTCTAGATGCATGCTGGATAGCGGTCAATGTGTGGAGTAATAGTAGTCGATGCAGGCAGGAGTCGGTCTATTTGTCTTGGACGTGATGCCTATATACATGATCATACCTAGATATTCTCATAACTATGCTCAATTCTGTCGATTGCTCAACAGTATTTGTTTACCCACCGTAATACTTATGCTCTCGAGAGAAGCCACCACTGAAACCTATGGCCCCCGGGTCTATTTTCCATCATATTAATCTCCCATTAACAATCCATTTCTGGTGCTGGTTTTATTTTGCTTTATATACTTTGCATCTTTATCATAAAAATACCAAAAATATTATCTTATCATATCTATCAGATCTCACTTTTGTAAGTGACCTGAAGGGATTGACAACCCCTTTATTGCGTTGGTTGCGAGGATTTTATTTGTTTGTGTAGATGTGAGGGACTCGTGCGTGGCCTCCTACTGGATTGATACCTTTGGTTCTCAAAAACTGAGGGAAATACTTACGCTACTTTGTTGCATCACCCTTTCCTCTTCAAGGGAAAACCAACACAGTGCTCAAGAGGTAGCAAGAAGGATTTCTGGCGCCGTTGTCGGGGTGTCTATGCAAAAGTCAACATACCAAGTACCCATCACAAACCCTTATCTCCCGCATTACATTATTTGCCATTTGCCTCTCGTTTTCCTCTCCTCCACTTCACCCTTGTTGTTTTATTTGCCCTCTCTCTCTCTGTCCTCCTTGTCTTTCCCTATTTGCCTCTTTTTGCCCGTTTCTTGTTTGCTTGTGTGTTGGATTGCTTGCCTGTCACGATGGCTCAAGATAATACCAAATTGTGTGACTTTACGAATACCAACAACAATGATTTTATTAGCACTCCAATTGCTCCTCTTACCGATGTTGAATCTTGTGAAATTAATGCTGCTTTGCTGAATCTTGTCATGAAAGATCCATTTTTCGGCCTTCCAAGTGAAGATGCCGCTACCCATCTAAACAACTTTGTTGATTTGTGTGATATGCAAAAGAAGAAAGATGTTGATAATGATATTGTTAAATTCAAGCTATTCTCATTTTCGCTTAGAGATCGTGCTAAAGCTTGGTTTTCGTCTTTGCCTAAAAATAGTATTGATTCATGGAATAAGTGCAAAGATGCCTTTATCTCTAAGTATTTTCCTCCCGCTAAGATCATCTCTCTTAGAAACGATATTATGAATTTTAAGCAACTTGATCATGAACATGTTGCACAAGCTTGGTAGAGGATGAAATTAATGATACGTAATTGCCCCACACATGGTTTGAATTTGTGGATGATTATACAAAAATTTTATGCTGGATTGAATTTTGCTTCTAGAAATCTTTTAGATTCGGCCGCGGGAGGCACTTTTATGGAAATCACTTTAGGAGAAGCTACTAAACTCCTAGATAATATTATGGTTAATTATTCTCAATGGCACACTGAAAGATCTACTAATAAGAAAGTGCATGCGATAGAAGAAATTAATGTTTTGAGTGGAAAGATGGATGAACTTATGAAATTATTTGCTAATTAAAGTGTTTCTTCTGATCCTAATGATATGCCTTTGTCTACTTTGATTGAGAATAATAATGAATCTATGGATTTGAATTTTGTTGGTAGGAATAATTTTGGTAACAACGCGTATAGAGGAAACTTTAATCCTAGGCCGTATCCTAGTAATTCCTCTAATAATTATGGTAATTCCTACAACAATTCTTATGGAAATTTTAATAAGATGCCCTCTGAATTTGAGACTAGTGTTAAGGAGTTTATGAATTCGCAAAAGAATTTGAATGCTTTGCATGAAGAAAAATTGCTTAAAGTTGATGAATTGGCTAGGAACGTTGATAGAATTTCTCTTGATGTTGATTCTTTGAAACTTAGATCTATTCCACCTAAGCATGATATCAATGAGTCTCTCAAGGCCATGAGAATTTCCATTGATGAGTGCAAAGAAAGAACCGCTAGGATGCGTGCTAAGAAAGATTGTTTTGTAAAAGCAAGTTCTTCTAGTTTCTATGAAAATAAAGATGAAGATCTAAAAGTTATTGATGTGTCCCCTATTAAATCTTTGTTTGGCAATAGGAATCTTGATAATGATGGGACTGAATATGATTCACCTTTACCTAGAAGGCGTTTCAAAAATTTGGAGTTTTTGGATCTTGATGCAAAAATTGGTAAAAGTGGGATTGAAGAGATCAAAACCCTAGATATTAATGAACCCACTATCTTGGATTTCAAGGATTTTAATTATGATAATTTCTCTTTGATAGATTGTATTTCCTTGTTGCAATCCGTGCCAAATTCTCCACATGCTTATAGTCAAAATAAAGTCTTTACCAAACATATCGTTGATGCTTTGATGCAATCCTATGAAGAAAAACTTGAGTTGGAAGTTTCTATCCCTAGAAAACTTTATGATGAGTGGGAACTTACTATTAAAATTAAAATTAAAGATCACGAATGCTATGCTTTGTGTGATTTGGGTGCTAGTGTTTCCACGATTCCAAAGACTTTGTGTGATTTGCTAGGTTTCCGTGATTTAGATGATTGCTCTTTAAACATGCACCTTGCGGATTCCACCATTAAGAAACCTATGGGAATAATTAATGATGTTATTATTGTTGCAAATAGGAATTATGTGCCCGTAGATTTTTTTTGTTCTTGATATAGATTGCAATCCTTCATGTCCTATTATTCTTGGTAGACCTTTCCTTAGAACGATTGGTGCAATTATTGATATGATGGAAGGGAATATTAGATTCCAATTTCCATTAAGCAAAGGCATGGAACACTTTCCTATAAATAAAATTAAATTACCTTATGAATCTATTATGAGAGCCACTTATGGATTGCCTACCAAAGATGGCAATACCTAGATCTATCCTTGCTTTTTATGCCTAGCTAGGGGCGTTAAACGATAGCGCTTGTTGGGAGGCAGCCCAATTTTATTTTTATTCCTTGCTTTTTGCTCCTGTTTAGTAATAAATAATTTATATAGCCTCTGTTTTGGTTGTGTTTTTTGTGTTTAATTAGTGTTTGTGCCAAGTAGAACCGCTGGGAAGACTTGGGGAAAGTCTTGATATCTTGCTGTAAAAAACAGAAACTTTAGCGCTCACGAGAACTTCTGCCATTTTATTTGGAAAGTGCTATTTATTTAATTATTTTTGCATATGATTAATAGATAAATTCCTCACGTCCAAAAATTTATTTTAGAATTTTTGGGGTTCCACAAGTTTGCGTTAGCTACATATTACTACAGACTGTTATGTTTTTGACAGATTCTGTTTTTCGTGTGTTGTTTGCTTATTTTGATGAATCTATGGCTAGTAAAAGAGTTTATAAACCATAGAGAAGTTGGAATACAGTAGTTTTAACACCAATATAAATAAAGAATGAGTTCATTACAGTACCTTGAAGTGGTGTTTTGTTTTCTTTCACTAACGGAGCTCACGAGATTTACAGTTAAGTTTTGTGTTGTGAAGTTTTCAAGTTTTAGGTAAAAGATTTGATGGATTATGGAACATGGAGTGGTAAGAGCCTAATATCCCATGGCACCCCAAGTTAATCTGAGGACACCTAAAATCCAAATCTTGGGGATGCCCCGCAAGGCATCCCCTCTTTCGTCTACTTCCATCAGTAACTTTACTTGGAGCTATATTTTTATTCACCACATGATATGTGTTTTGCTTGGAGCGTCTTTTATTATTTGAGTATTTATTTGTTAGTTTACAACAATCATATTTGCTGTACACACCTTTTTAGAGAAACACACATGATTCGGAATTTATTAGAATACTCTATGCGCTTCACTTATATCTTTTGAGCTATATAGTTTTTACTCTAGTGCTTCACTTATATATTTTAGAGCACGGTGGTGGATTTGTTTTATAGAAACTATAATTCTCTCATGCTTCACTCATATTATTTTGAGAGTCTTAAACAGCATGGTAATTTTCTTAAATTGGGAAATTGATCCTAATATGCTAAGTATTCGAGACTTGTAAAAAAAACTTTCTTATGAGTGTGCTGAATACTAAGAGAAGTTTGATGATTGATGATTGTTTTGAGATATGGAGGTAGTGATATTAAAGTTGTGCTAGTTGAGTAGTTGTGAAATTGAGAAATACTTGTGTAGAAGTTTGCAAGTCCCGTAGCATGCACATATGGTAAACGTTATGTAACAAATTTGAAACATGATGTGTTCTTGGATTGTCTTCCTTATGAGTGGCGGTCGGGGACGAGCAATGGTCTTTTCCTACCAATCTACCCCCCCCCCCCAAGAGCATGCGTGTAGTGCTTGGTTTTTGATGACTTGTAGATTTTTTCAATAAGTATATGAGTTCTTTATGACTAATGTTGAGTCCATGGATTATACGCACTCTTACCCTTCCATCATTGCTAGCCTCTTCGGTACCGTGCATTGCCCTTTCTCACATTGAGAGTTGGTGCAAACTTCGCTGTTGCATCCAAACCCCATGATATGATACACTCTTTCACACATAAATATCCTTATATCTTCCTAAAAACAGCCACCATATCTACCTATTATGGCATTTCCATAGCCATTCCGAGATATATTGCCATGCAACTTTCCACCATTCCGTTTATCATGACACGTTCACCATTGTCATATTGCTTTGCATAATCATGTAGTTGGCATCGTATTTGTGGCAAAGCCACCGTTCATAATGTTTCATACATGTCACTCTTGATTCATTGCTATCCCAGTATACCGCTAGAGGCATTCATATAGAGTCATACTTTGTTCTAGTATCGAGTTGTAATCATTGAGTTGTAAATAAATAGAAGTGTGATAATCATCATTCATAGAGTATTGTGCCTCAAAGTAGGAAGGAAGGCCCCAAAAAAATAAAATAAAAAGGGACAATGCTACTATCCTTTTTTTCACACTTGTGCTTCAAAGTAGCACCATGATTTTCATGATACAGAGTCTCTTATTTTTTCACTTTCATATACTAGTGGGAATTTTTTATTATAGAACTTGGCTTGTATATTCCAACAATGGGCTTCCTCAAATACCCTAGGTCTTCATGAGCAAGCAAGTTGGATGCACACCCACTTAGTTTCCTTTGTTGAGCTTTCATGCATTTTATAGCTCTAGTGCATCCGTTGCATGGCAAACCCTACTCCTTACATTAACATCAATCGATGGGCATCTCCATAGCCCGTTGATTTGCCGCATTGATGTGAGACTTTCTCCTTTTTGTCATCTCCACATAACCCCCATCATTATATTCTATTACACCCATAGTGCTCTATCCATGGCTCACACTCATGTATTGCATGAAGGTTGAAATTTTTTGAGATTACTAAAGTATGAAACAATTGCTTGGTTTGTCATCGGGATTGTACATGATGAGAGAATTCTTGTGTGACGAAAATGGAGCATGACTAAACTATATGATTTTGTAGGGATGAACTTTCATTGTCCATATTATTTTGAGAAGACATAATTGCTTAGTTAGTCCGCTTGAAGTATTATTGCTTTTATGTCAATATTAAACTTTTATCTTGAATATTTCGGATCTGAATATTCATACCACAATTAAGAGGGTTACATTAAAAAAATTATACCAAGTAGCATTCCGCATCAAAAATTCTGTTTTTATCATTTACCTACTCAAGGACGAGCAGGAACTAAGCTTGGGGGTGCTTGATACGTCTCCAACGTATCTATAATTTTTTATTGCTTCATGCTATATTATATTCTGTTTTGGATGACTAATGGGCTTTATTATACACTTTTATATTATTTTTGGGACTAACCTATTAACCGGAGGCCTAGACCGGAATTGTTGTTTTTTTTTCCTATTTTAGAGTTTCGTAGAAAAAGAATATCAAACGGAATGAAACCTTCAGGAACGCGATTTTCGGAACGAGCGTGATCTAGAGGACTTGGACCCTACATCAAGACATCAACCAGGAAGGCACGAGGTAGGGGGCACGCCTACCCCCCCCCCCCCCCCAGACGCGCTATCCACCCTCGTGGGGCCCATGTTGCTCCACCGACGTACTTCTTCCTCCTATATATACCTACGTACCCCCAAACTATCGGATACGGAGCCAAAAACCTAATTCCACCGCCGCAACCTTCTGTACCCGTGAGATCCCATCTTGGGGCCTTTTCCGGAGCTCCGCCGGAGGGGGCATCGATCATGGAGGGCTTCTACATCAACACCATAGCCTCTCCGATGATGTGTGAGTAGTTTACCTCAGACCTTCGGGTCCATAGTTATTAGCTAGATTGCTTCTTCTCTCTCTTTGGATCTCAATACAAAGTTCTCCATGCTTCTTGTGGAGATCTATTTGATGTAATCTTCTTTTGCAGTGTGTTTGTTGAGACCGATGAATTGTGGGTTTATGATCAAGTTTATCTATGAACAATATTTGAATCTTCTCTGATTTCTTTTATGTATGATTGGTTATCTTTGCAAGTCTCTTCGAATTATTAGTTTGGTTTGGCCTACTAGATTGATCTTTCCTGCAATGGGAGAATTGCTTAGCTTTGGGTTCAATCTTGCGGTGTCCTTTCCGAGTGACAGTAGGGGCAGCAAGGCACGTATTGTATTGTTGCCATCGAGGATAACAAGATGGGGTTTATATCATATTGCATGAGTTTGTCCCTCTACATCATGTCATCTTACTTAAAGCGTTACTCTGTTCCTTTGAACTTAACTAGTAAATGTGCCCGTGCGTTGCTATGGGAGAAACAACCGTCACACCCCTTCTGTGGAACAAATGATACTCAGCTTAACTAAGTCTTACAATTACCACACATAATAAGACATAAGTTTCCATCTTGTTTTGTTCACCTACAAATGGGTCTGTTTTCAACCAAGCTCCGCTTTAGAATATAAATCTTCATCATCCCTTTCTTTGTCTAATCATCAACCCCTTGCTCTGGTCACCAGCATTACATATCATATTAATCTTTAGCCAAGACAATTATACTCAAATGGTGGTTGACGGCTTGATACTTTTTACACCGAATCTTCAGCAATATTGTTTTTCTACCTATCTTCAATAGAAAGGACAAGAGGAAAAAGAGAGAGAATGCATGCATTTGTTGCCTTAACTTAGGAATGGAGTCTATTTCTAATCCTAAACGCTTGTTATATCATTGTATATTTTGAAAATCATCCCAATCTTCTTTATACTATGATCTTTGAGGCAGACTGCAAGTTCCAATACATAACATAATCGGTAACATTTAAAAAAACAACTTCCATCAATTTTCGTTGTAGCCGGGTGTGAATTTCCGTTTTCATGTTCTAACGCATAACCATTAGAAGCAAGTCTTAATAGCCCAGGTCTATGTTCCAGCAGAATAACATTTGTTAAGCACAACTTAACATGCATGATAACATCAACCATCCTCCGTATAGTCTAGACCTGTCATATATGCAGAAACTGAAGTAAATAGATAAAGTTTCCCCAGAGACAACTGATTAGTTCATACTCGAGAACTGGAAGCATGTTAGAAAGTCCGCTCTCTTGATTAGGCAGCGTAATCAAGATGTACATATATATATCTGGATGTGGAGGATTTGTCAAAGCGTACATTTGATGTGGTAAGAAATGGTATGCCAAATAAAGCAAACTACTCTAAAAGAGATGGATAGTTGTTATATTATTAAGCAGAATATAACATAAATGGATGCAGTTTTCAAGTTTTACCAGTTGTCACTAATAAGATCTACCGTGAGCTAACACCTTGAAGCAAACATGAATCTTTATAGCCACAATCAAAATTTTGCACAACTGAAATTAAAATACTGGTAAAACAATTATTACGACCATAAATATTCTGCCTAAACTGTTTGAATACAGACAACCTATTCACTCAAGGATTCCGGGGAGCAAGATGCAAGGAAAAGGACTAAATACTGGGGGTAATGTAGGTTCCAATGTAGAAAAACTTGCCATTTTCATATTCTTTGGTAAACACATATTGTACTCGAGGAATAAAATCATTTCTACATAATCGAAGGTTTGAATCTTCTCCATTATTAGATGAATATGAAAAAATTGTCAGTGTCATTTATATAGAATGCAAAGAAGCAACTCCATGGACCCATAAAATAATTGTAAGTAATGAATTCCATATAACAACAGAAAATTTGTACAACAATCTTTGTAAGTAAAAGATTTCATTTAATAATAGAAAATTTCTTCCACCAGGCAAGAACTGCTTGAATAAGCCCCTCCTCCTCAAGCTCTTAAAAGTTTGAAGTATTCATGTGCTTCATCTCAGCCAAATGCACTATTATACTCCATTAACTCAAGCAAGGAGAGTATAAAAGAATATGTTCCATCAATGTTCTTCTAATTTGATGTAAATAAGAAATAATGTTAGAAGTACATCGGTCCTTGATTTTCTTGTGTTAGCTAGGCTAACTTGTAAGTTCTAATAGATTTATTGATGAACTGAAATAGATCAAGTTTGCCTTTTTCTGCCGGTTGGGGATCTATTGCTTCTGTATCTTATTGTATACAATTCAAAGGATGCAGAAATTGTGAACTTGAGATTGAGAAACCATTTAGTCGAATTGATATTGTTTGACACCAAACACAGATCGGGTACTTCGCAATCTCTTGTAAGAGGGCTACTAACAACGAAGTGAGCGTAATGCAACATAAGATTCATATGCATACAGTCTACTGCAAATATACAATTCATGGATAGAACAGTACAACAAAGCAAAAGAATGCAATGCCTGGAGCTAAATCTATCAGTTTTAGGCTTTTAGCACATAGTTTTTATTTGTTGTTCTCTAATCATCTATTACTACACCTTGTGTGTCCACAAACAACCAATTTCTGCTAAAATTGACAGTACAAAAGTAGGACAATGGCTTAGTCCAGAGGGGAGCTCAGGGGACTTCGGTGTGCCAGATTTGCAGCTACTACTCAAACTTGCTCTGGACCAGCATTTCCATCACAATCCACACACTCTTTCCTTCCCCAAGAGAAAACGTAGAAGCTATTAAATAAGTTTAGTTGTGCTTTATATGCTTGGATACACACATCATGAAACTGGTATATACACCATACCATGCTACACATTATTTCTCCTTTATCCCTTTCATAATTTAAGCTTCAAAGAAATAGCCAATCAAAAGATATTGAAAATGTCAATATCTTGGTTGGAAAAAATTGCCAGAATTTCTGCTAGTAGCAATAAAAAAGACAGATAGATAACTAAGCACTAAATAAATGGTAAGCCACTAAGCATGGATGTGATTTTCAACCAAGCCCAATAATGTGGCCTAAATTAAGCGAAAGAGCCTCTGTCAATACTACATTACCTCTTCAAGCAAACATTTCAGAGTATCTGACGTGATGAAAACAAATACTGCAACAGTCCAACTATGCTTTAAAAATGGAATCACAACTGACTCGATGAAAACCTGTAAAGATAATTAATCAATACAATCATTTTTGCTTTCAGACTTAATAGGGAAATGAGTTAGCATAATGGAATCAGTAAGCAGCAACACGAAGAAGACCAAGTTTTACAGTAATTTAGAGCTCTCCACAATCTTAATTTTAAAGATTATTCAACAAACAACTACAAGAAAATTAGGGAAACCATCGGCCACCCTTCAATCACCAATTGTGAACATGCAAACAATTCTTCAGCTCACATGCATAGACTGGGTCGAGAGGACACATGAACTTCAATGGTGAGGAGACAATCTACGTTACCCTAGATGAGAAGGCGGGTCATGGTGAGCAGGGCATGAACTGAAGGTTGCAGTGCTGCTACATGGTGCCCTCCATCAGGGCGAGGAGTGAGGAGATTAGCACAACTCAAATGAATTGTAACAGTATCATCATCTTAGCATATTCAACCAATCGAACACTAAAAAACAAAACCAAGCAAGAGAATCTTTATGATGCAATGTAATTAACAGAAAATAACATTAATATATAAGCAGCAAAATTATCTCCATTATTTGTTCTATGTAAGCTAAGCAACAACAGCACACACATCCCAAAATTGCATCATTACGAATAGCTAGAGAATTAATTAAGAAGAACAACAGAAGCAGACAACGTCGCAGGCGCCAATGTCATTGTAATCTACCTCCCACTGTGCATATGGACAGCAGCTTATGTGTGTCCCCTCCACTACCTCTCCTATGAGAAAACTACAAATAGTCATGTACTCAGGTTTAGTCAGTAAGGAAATGGCAAGTAGAAAGCATACTGTGTCTGATTCATTATACATGTCTTTGAGTCTTTCAGCAATGTGAGAGCACTGATCCTTGTATCTTTCTTTAGCAACATTGAAATTCAGACTTGTGTATAAAGCAAGCCAATTATAGGATATAACATAACATCAGCTGAATAAATAAGCAGAATACAAAAATGAACTTTATAAGGAAAATTCAGTGTAACACATACTTGGTTCATATGAATGGATTCCTATACTCCCATAATTTCAAAGGAAAATAAACATTAGCGTATATTCAATAGAAAAGTTCTTATGATATGAACCAAATGACATCTCTTTTCCAATCCCTACTCATAGGAATTGAGATACTCCATGTCATCTCTTTCCCTACAACTTCCATGTATACATCTTCTATTCCTAAATAGCTAGTACAACCCACTAGTAGCTTTTTTCCAAGACATGCAACTATGGCACAAGAACTATATAGTGTGCAAATAACTTGAAAGATGGTCGCTGGATGAAGCTAATCCAACAGTGCAGAGATGGCAAATCCAAGCACTACTGGCCATTGGATATCATCAACATTCCACCAGATCTGCCACATGTACAATTTACAAGACTCCATGGTTGAACTTAAGCATAATGCACAAACCTCAAAACACAAGCACTTCTCCTTTGTTCTAGAATCTTTCGTATCATAATTGATTTTTTTCTAAATGAATTGCCATTATTTGTTTTTTACTTTATGCTTTACAATGCACAACCCCGTGAATCTTAACATTTCTATAAAACTAATTGATTTTGAATGAGATGAACTATAAGAACTAAACGAACATCTACATCATGCATATATGACTCAAAGCTTTACATGCTATAGTGTGTATTTATTCGTAATTTGGTTTCGAAATCTCATGCGTTCAATGCATGTGTACCTTACTAGTTTTGAGTAGAGTAGAAAATTTCACGCGGCCCCAGGTATATCAAAATGCAGGGCCCATGCATCATTGCCTTTCGGTCGAACCTACGTCCACAATTTTTTGTACGTACTATATCTCCACTGGTCCCCGAACCCAAAATGTTGCCTCGTTCCCCTAAACCAAGCGGCCCACACATATTTAAGGCATCTACTCGAACTCAATCCCTCTCCCATTTACTACGACGTGGCCCCGCACGCCCTAGTAGTACTCCTACGAACACTACCACCGCACGCATCATAGGTTTTCTCCAAGAGGACGAGGGAGAAGCCGATTTGTAGTGGAGGCGCTTTTAAAAAAAGATCTGTAGTGGAGACCCCTACCCTAGGGTGCCCTAGGTAGCTTCCGCATGCATCATTGGTTTTCTCTTTTCTTTATGCTCTTACGCACTAGAGTGAAATGATGGTTGCTTCGTCCATCCAGCTTAATACGGGAAAGGTGGGGCTTTGTGATTTGACCCCACATCGCTCATTTTCTACTACTGCGGCGCTACGACCGGGGTGCCTCCAATTCCAACCGCTGCTCCGAACTGTAATTTGGTGCTTCGCACATGGAAAAAGATGGTGGATGAGCCACATGTCGGCCAAAGGGGTCATGTTAAGTGTGTCGCCATTTTGTGTGCAGACTGACCCTGCTTGAGTCGCTATGCCAACACGACAGGTGCAGCCTAGCACTTGGTTTTGCTCCTTGGTGAATCTCGACTATATTGATCTAAAAATATACATACTAAACTACCATCTCCGTCTCTTTTTTTAGACGTCTCGGTTTATAAGGCATGCACCTAGTTCTAGGTCATCCATTTGACTAACTAAATCTGAGTTATTATGTCACAAAAAGTATATCATTGGATTATTAAGCGGATGTAGTTTCTAAACATATACTGTTCATCACATATATAGCCAGTTAAATTCTCAACCTAGAACGACATGCATGGCATGTAGTAAACCGATACGGAGGAAGTATAGTAGTAAAAATATGGTGATTTTACCGAGCGATCAGCGGGGGAGCTGGCCTGTCATGCGGTCCCACGTGTCATGATGTACCAAGGCGATGCACGTGTCCCTCTTGAGGCAGAAGCAATACTACGTGGTTTGAGATGATGGCGAACCGAAGTGTGAAATAATGGTTGATTCGTCTATCTGGGAAGGTCCAACATTGTGATTTGACATCTCATTGCTCATTACTACTACTACTGGGGCAGTACGACTGGGGTGCATCCCCCTACTGTTCTGCACTATTATTTGGTGCTTGACACGTCGACCCGGTTGCTATATGTCCCACATGTCGGTGATAGGAAGTACAGAATTCATCAAAGCAAGCGTCAACGGAGGAGTACACCACACGGCTTGGGTTTTTGCTGCGTCGCACGATCCATCGATACAAACCTAGACTAAAAAAAGTCGAGGGCGGTCTTTTCCCGTGCGGAAGGCAGGGGAGCTTGGCATAGTCTGTTCGAGGCAAGGAGGCAGGAAGGGAAACAAGCAAATAAAGGTTGAGCGACTTAGTTTTGGGAAAATCTGATTTTATGGAGTATGTACCCACTAGGGTTTATAGGGCTCATCTAAAAAACATTTGTTTTTCCGTTTTATAAGTCTCAATTCTACTACTAGTAGTAGTACCATCACATGTTGGATTTCGAGGTGCATCAGATCACCCGATGCAAGCAGTGTCAAGAGAAAACTCACCAAAGCATGTAGAAGTTCACAGAAATTTAGTGGTCATTCATGCATTCGTTCTAATTAATGCCTCGGTAAACATAACTTCTTGAGAAAAATGAGCGTATTAATTACTTGTGCAAACTAGGAGTACGAAATTAATTCGACCACTCACCGTCTACCTTGGTTGGAAAGATTTTGAAATTGAGCCATAAACTAGAAAGGAGGGAGTAGTAATTTTTGTCTCGATTACTATTTGTGGCCTTGTATAGATGCAAAAAGTATATTTTTATAGTGGCCTTGTATAAGTAAATGGAGGGAGTACTGAAGAACATATATATTCCAAACAATATGATAATTTCTCTAACCAAGGTAGTAGGGACGAGGAGTGAACAGAGGGAGTAGTAAAATTTTCTCCTCGTCCTGCGAGCCACCGTGCACGTGGGCGAGGGAGCGGGTGTGAGGCGTACAGTACTACTACTAGTAAGCAACCTTCACGTCATCCTGCGAGCCACCGCGCCTGTGGGCAGGGGAGACATCGTACTAAGCAAGCTTCTCCTCGTTCTGTGAGTTGACGGGACACATCAAAAGTACTCTAGAGTATAGAGCCTTGCCTCTAAGGTAGGCCCCACATGGTTTGCCTCTTTTTTAACATAATGCGTCAGGTCGCAATTTGTTTGTTCACCCGTGGTAGATGATCCTCCCTCCACCAAGTGGACAACCAGTACACCTGTCAAATTACCACGTGGGCTGCCTTTTCATATAGAAATGAGCTCCGCCGTGTACCCGCGCGGGTGTGGTTGGGAAAGAGACGGGAATACGTGCGTCGTGCGTGCACCTATTCTCCTCGTGCATGTACCCCATCTACGTGGGTGTGTGTGAGAGATACAAACCTAGACAAATGGCTTGTGCGGAATAACTACTCTTCGTAAGCCATTGTAAGAGTGGACAAAATGGTCGAGGAGATAGGGGAGTGGCGGAGGTGTGCGATTCTTGGCCGACATTTGGTCTCGTTTAAATAGGAGATTAAATAGACGGTGGAAAGGAGGAGCTCGGCCGGCGTTGCGTTTAATGCCGGCCTAGTCATGAACGGACGTGTGTCCAGAGTGGGTTTCTCGACTTCCACACGGGAGGGTTTCATGGAGGCATTTGAATGCGGCAAGGAGGCGTGTTCAGTCGGGCGTGCAGCGAGTGGCGCCCTCGACTCTGACGTAGGACACTGTGCCATTCTTCCACTAAAGTGTGGGCTCTTTGGGTACATGGCCTGCATGTCAGTGACCCAACGCAGGCAGCACACAGCAGAGGAACCTTTGGTGGGTTAGGGCGGTCAGAAGCGGGCATTTCATAAACCGATGATTTTTCATTGAGTGTGATGTCATCCTTTTCATGTATATAAGCCTACTATGTTTATAGCCTGTTCGATACGTTCTGATTCATAAAGACCGCTGCAAACATCAATGTTCTGCTTATCACAGATAAGATTGATTAATACCTGTAACAGTCCATGTCCTTAACAAAGGGTGCATGCACGTATAGGTTGAGCGTGTGTCTTGCGTCGTGTGTTGTGTGCAAGGGTACGTTTCAGTGTTGCATGCATGTGTGCGTACGTGCGTGTGTTTGTGAGTGCATGTGTACGTGTCAGTGTTGCATGCCTACATGTGTGCATGTATTCGTTATGTGTATGTGTCAGTGTTGCACGCCTGCATCCGTGCATGTCTTGCGTGTGTGCATCTGTACGTGCGGGGTGAGGCTACACGTCAGTCGACTCACTTTTTCATCTCTGGTCATTAGATTTTCCAGCCATTGGATACGAAATCAAGGGCCTGCAGTTTATCATCAAACTCCACCCCCTGATCCGCCAGCCACCAGCGGCCGAACCGCCGGCCCGCGCCGCGACGCCGCCCCACCCGCCCCGAAACCACTCCCCACCGCCGGTCCGCCGCCACACCGGCCATCCCTCTACCCCCCCCCCCATGCCGAGCTTTTTCTCTGGCGATACCCACCCCACCACCCAATCAACGCGGCCCCCTACCACCGGCGACTGCCAACCAGAGGTCTCACAACTCCGAGTACCCACCGATGACTAATTTATTACCATTTCTGTCCTTCATATACGCGCTGATGGGTGGGCCCTATGGTAATGTGCGTTGCTGAATGTGGACCGTTTGACTGGTCAATTGATCGTGTCATCAACAAATTACGGAGCTGTATGGTGAGCCAGTGACCATATGATCACCCTAAAATGTATTATATTAACACAGTACAGACTCAAACTACCATTTCTTTCTTTCATATACGGGCTGACAAGTGGGCCCCATGGTTACGCGCCCCGATGGTGCAACACTAGTTGCGCCACGTGGAACGTTTGACTGGTCAATTGATTCTGTCATCAACAAAATACGGAGTTGTACGGGTGAGCCAGTGACCGTATAATCATGACATGTATTTTTTTAACACGGTACAGACGCAAGGGCTCATATATACGCGCAAGCACTCACCGCTATAAGCGCACACACGCACACCCTACCCCTATGAGCACCTTCGAGAGAGTGAGCCAACGTATGATCTTGAGATTTTACGAAGTCACCATAGGTGCCTCGTAGTCAAGTGGAACGTCTCCTCCCACTGAACGCACATCACCGGAAAATACTGAAATTAACCCAGGATAAATGCGAGCACCGGGACTTTAACCCTGGTGGGTTCGAGAAACCACTGTCCTCCTAACCATCCAACCACATGTTTGTTAGCACGACATAATGTATGTGGTGACCGTGATGAGCTTATTCTGAAGTCCAGTGACCATATCGTGCTTTCGCTTCAAATACAATGACCGTAAGTGTCGTCAACAAAATACGGAGCATGCATCAAATGCAAAGTCCGTCAGTGTCATCAAGAAAATACGGAGACGTATTGTGAGCTAGATACCATATGATCACCAAAAGAATGTATACGGTGACCGTAATGAGCATATTCTGAATGTCGGATTTCAGGTTCCGACAGACCCTTGAGGTTCGAACACTGGGGTGCGCGCGGAGATCTCTCCCCTAGCGATCTACGTCCAATCTACTCGCGTGATCTAAGCTGGAAACAACGAACAACACAAGGGACACGAGATTTATACTGGTTTGGGCCACCATTGTGGTGTAATACCCAACTCCAGTGTGTGGTGTGGTGGATTGCCTCGGGGGCTGATGATGAATAGTACAAGGGAAGAACAGCCTCGCGAGAGGTGTTCTTGAGCTGGTGCGATGAACTGCTTGGGTGACTTCAGTCGCCTCTCTCTCTCTCTACTAGGGTTCTATCAGATCTCTAGCCGTCTCTCTTTTCTCCCCCTTGGGTGTCTCCTTCCTTCTGTGGTGGCTAGCTCTATTTATAGGGGCCCTGGGCCTCTCCCCAAATAATGAGCGGGAAGGGCGCCAACAATTGGCCATTTTGAAGGGGAACATCTAGTACAAGTTATCCTGACCAAAGGTGGTCTTCGGCTACGAAAAGCTCCGGTGATGACACCGTCTTGGGCTCCACGGTGACCTCCGTCCTGCCGCTCTGCTGGTCTTGGTCTCGTTGCACCGGAATGGTAACCTTTGCCCGACGCCTTGGCCTGTGCTTGCCCCCTTTGCACCAAAGGGGAAACAAGGACACTACGCAGGCCGGTGCCCGCCTAGTCTCGATCATCATGGCTTGCATCACGGGCCCTCGCGAGGTACCCCTGCCTTGATCTCTCTGCCTCCTCGCGAGCCTGCCTGATGAGGCTTCCTCTGAGGAAGCTTTCTGTTGTCCGCCCCACGAGGCTTGGCCCCTCGCGAGGGTCTTGAGCTTGAGCTGATGAAGATGGGCTGCGCTGGGCCCCCCCACTTGATTCACACCGCAGGCCACAGGCAGGCAAGTCTGGGGACCCCTGTTCCCAGAACACCGACACTTGCCCCCGGGCCCAAGGCGCGCCCGGGCTTGGCCTAGTAGGGAAGCGAAGGGGCAAGTACGAAGCGCCGCGGGCCCCAACAATCTGTGGCCTTGGGCACTGCGTGGCGATTGATTGGACGTGGGCGTCTATGCTTCCCACGATGCCTCGGCAACCGCACGACTTGACAAGTCCCTGCATGCAGAGAAACTGGTCATGATTACCTACGATCGTGGCGCTCGGCGGTTGGCCTCCTCCGGCTATAAGTACGGGGCTGTGCGAGCCCCTTCAGTCCATCCCTTCCTGCTGCTCCTTTCCTTGTATTTGCTCCTCCTTACACCAATGGCACCAATCCGCCGGTTCTCTGCAGAAGAGAAGGGAAAGGCCCCCCGAGAGGGTCCTGACCCACTTCCACCGAAGAAGCGGCTGGTCCTTTGCCACCGAGATGAGGGTGCTCAGCAGGAGGCACCGAGGCCCTAGTACGAGCGGCCGCCACATGGGTTTCCGCTACCCTTGCACGCCCGCGTCATGGGTACTGGGGGAGAAGGCGTCGAGCAACATCGACGATGCCGCCGTCGACGTCGGCGAGTCACCGTGGTGCGCGTCGTTCCTCCTGGAGTCCACGCCGAGCGCTCCTCTTGCGAGCTCGTGCTCCACGCCGCCATGCCTCCAAGCTCTTGGATTCGCCTTCCTCCTTCCTTCGCCTTCGAGATGCCGCCGAGCGGGGCTCTGGAGCTCTGGCTGCAGCACGCTGACTGCAGTTCCGTTGCGACAGGAGCGGAGGTCGCGGTCATCGCTCCGGGCAAGGTCTTCATGACCCGGGGCTGGGGCGAAATCGCCCGGGTCTGCCGGACGGTAGGCGCCCTCGTAATTAATCTTGAATAAGATGGCTCCTCCCTGATGTTCTTCAAGGTCTTCGATGCCGAAGGGCGCCGGCTGGAATGTTGCCCCAGGGAGAGCGGCAGGGGCGACGAACTGGCAAGGACCTGGCCTGCCCGTCGGCCCTCCAGCAGCTCCTCAGGCAGCAGCGGAGGAGCTGGGGAATTCAGTGGCTCCCCCGAGCTCCTCGCGACTCCGGAGATGAGCGATGACAGCTACGAGCCCCGGAGCTCACGCCGTGCTCGGAGCGGGGCAGCTGCGTCCAGCCGCTGACACCACTGATCTGCATGGGGTTGGCGTCGACGTTGGGCAGCCCACTGTTGATGATGGCGTCCCTTGCGGCGGTGCGGGCGATTAGTGTTCCATAGGATTAGTACCCTTGTTCCCTGCGAGGAATCGAAGCAACACCCCGCGGGGGTATGTAAGGCGTCTGCCATGTCTTTTATGAATATTATATCCTTAATATGAATCAATGCGAGGTGCTTGTCCTGTCTCGGCTCGGCTCCTCCTTTCTATCCTCACGAGGACTTGGCGCTCTACGCTGACAGGTCCCAGTCCCCAGGCAGGCTTCGGCTGTCGCTGGTATGCCAGGTCGCGATGCCGTGGTCAAGGCCAGGAGGTGAGCGGCCCGAGGTTCGGTAAGAGCCCCTAAGTCGCGATGCTCGGGAGGTCCCCTTTAGCACTCAAGCAGCCCTCGCTGGGTGAGAAAGGAAGGCAACGTCACCGTGACAAAGCCGCACTGGGCGAGGGTTATTGTGCTGCGATGTTTCAAATCCTATAAGGGCATGACTTATCTCTTGAGTCTGGTGTAGTTCCTCGACGAAGCGCCTGGCCCAAGCGGTGGAAGCTGAGGCGCTACTGGGTTAGGTCCTCATGAGCTTTTTCCCACTCCCCCGCACTTTCCTTAATGCTCTACGTTCTCAGGTCCCCGCCCTCAAGCGAGCTCAGCCGCCGCTGGTATGATAGGTCGCGATGCCGTGGGTCAAGGCCAGGGGGTGATGGGTGGAGAGCCAGTAGGAGCCAATGAGTCGCGATGCTCAGGCGCCCCCCTTTTAATGTGCAAGCGGTCCATGCCGGAGAGAGGGAGAGACAGCTCGTGATGTCCCTAGCGTTGCTCCTGGAGTAGGTCCTGCACACCAATCATGAAGAGAAAGAAGACCTGTCGTTACGGTTGCCAGCCAACCTTTGCCACTCCGGGGAAGTGCTTGGGGCACTGAGGGCCTGGTGAGGTGGCGCCTTGCGGGGCTGCCGCGGCTAGAGCTCAACCACTCAGATTTATCGGTGTTGCAGGGACGGACACGTGCGCAGATGTCGTGCCAGAGCGAGCGGTTCCATAGGTAGGCCTCAATCGAGCAGGCGATTAGGTCGGGTATGTTAAGCACGCAGGAAGAAATTCATTTTAAGTAGACGCAGGAAAAGCAAATGTCGTCGGGCTAGGCCCGAGTAGCTCGGGGATGATGCAGCCCGGGGGGCGCCCCCAACAAGGTAAGTAAATAGCGTAAGCAAAACGGATACATGCCGCAGGGACGGACCTACGCGACCTGGGAATGATGCGACCCTGTGGGCGCTCCCAGCTAAAAATGAAACTTAGAAAGATGTCACCTGGTGTCGTTGAAGTTGAAGTGATGCTGAAGAAGTGGTCGATGCACGATGAAGACGTTGATCTTTACGAGCCCCCAGGCCCAGGAGCCTCGGGAGGCTACGGGGGCACTGGTGGGTTTCCGAGGGTCTTCTCCATCTCCACGAGAACCGCACCATGCCTGACCTCCTAAGCCTCCAGAATGCCCCTCAGCAGGCGCTGATGAGCGGCGACCGCGTTCGGCAGGCCGAAAGGCATGCGAACTTAGCTGTGAGGTGGACCCTCGCAATGCCCCACGCGCGAAGGCCCGAGGCGCTCCAGAGACGCGGCTTGGTTGAGCCCTGGTACGTCAATGCAGACGCGCAGCCCACCATCCTCGCCTGGATGTGGGGTTACGGTGGGCAGGCGGCGGCTGCCGCGCATGACTTTCGATTCTTGTAGCTCCCGGGTGTTTCTTGCGATGAACTCCTGAGGGTTTGGTTTTCCTTGCCTTGTCCCTTCCTGAGGGAAACGTGGCTGGAAGCACCCCTCCAAGTGGTGCCTGAGCGCCTCCCTCGCGACCTCGGCAAGGTCGGTGGCTCTCCAAGAAAGAGCCCCCGAGCCCTGTCTGAGGAGGGCGCCGGGCACGCCTTCCTATGCGAGAGAGGGTGGCGCTCCCTGATTGGGCGCAGATCCTGACCCAACACCTCCGGAGGCACCTGCCTCCTTATGGCTTGGGCCAGGCGAAACCTTCTTCTTCTTAAGGGTCGCCTCAGGAAGTCTTCCATTACTGTGGTCCGGGTCTTCGATTGCCGCAACTTGGAACGCGTGCTCAAGTGAACACACGGCATCCCTTTCTTCACAGGGCACGGTGATGACTCCGCTGCTTCTTGGCATGTTGAGGACATTGTACCCATGGAGAGTCACTGCCATGAACTTGGCCAGGGCTGGGTACCCGAGAATGGTGTTGTATGGCAGACGGATGTGGGCGACGTCAAAGTCGATGAGCTCGGTGTGGTAGTTGTTGCGCTGCCCGAAGGTGACTGGAAGGAGAACCTGCCCTATCGGAATGGTGGAACCATCAGTGACTCCTGAAAAGGGCTTGGTTGGCTGAAGCTGATCGTACGGCACTTGGAGATTGTCGAATGTCTCAACGGAGAGGACGTTGAGTCCTGCTCCGCCGTCAATGAGGGTCCTGGTGACCTGCACATTGCTGATGACTTGGGAGCAAAGCATCAGGAGGACTCCGGCCGTTGCCACGAACTTGAGCTGATCCGCTGAGCTGAACGTGATAGTGCATGCAGACCATCTGAGAGGGCGCGTGGCCTCAAGCTTGGGGAGGACTGCATTCACCACGCGAGCAAACTGCTTGAAGATACGCTGTGAGGCTGGGGCCTGCGCACCACCCAAGATGCAAGCGATTGCGCGCGGCTCCTGGAAGCCCCCAGCCCCCTCGTCTTGATGTTGGTCTTCGTTCCTCCTTGGCGGTGGCGGCAGAGGAGGAAGGCCTGCGTTGCCGTGTGGGCGATCCTCACGAGGCTGATCTCTCCAGCCTCCCTCACGAGGCTGGTCCTGCCAGTGATCCTCGCGAGGTCGGTCACGCCACCCTTGGCGAGGGCCACGGTCCTCCCATCGTCCGCCACCTCTTCCTCCTCCTCAGCCATAGCCCCTGTCATTGCACTCGGGGCGATGGCCGACACGTCCATCCCTCACGGCCCTGAGCTCTTGACATTCGTTGGTGTTGTGGGTGTGGAGATCGTGGTACATGCAGTACCGGCTGCCCTTGGATGACTCAGGCTGATCCCTGCCTCACTTGGTGTCTAGTTCCGCTGCAAGCACGGCAGCCCCCTTGCGCTTCATGTCCTTGGCCTTGGGCTTCTTCTCTTCTGGGTCGGCAGCCGGAAGTTCGAGGAGGGAAAGGCGCCCTTCCTCAGCCCTGGCGCACTTGGTCGCCAAGTTGAACAGCTCCAGGGATGTGCATAGGTCTTCATGGATTGCTAGCTCCTCCTTCATCTTGATGTCGCGTACGCCATCGGAGAAGGCCGAGATCGTGGCTTCTTCAGTCACCTTGGGGATCTTGAGGCGAGCGTTGTTGAAGAGCTGGATGTATTTCTGCAGGGTTTCCCCTTGCTGTTGCTTGATGCGGCGCAGATCACTCACGACTGGGGGCCGGTCGAGAGTGCCCTGGAAGTTGGCGATGAAGCGAGTGTGCATCTCGTCCCAGGAGGAGATTGTGCCAGGAGCCAGGTTCAGGAGCCAGGTGCGGGCCCCATCCTTGAGCGCCATGGGGAACCAGTTCGCCATGACCCTTCCGTCTCCGTTGGCGGCTTTGATGCATAGCTCATAGAGCTGCAGGAACTCCACAGGGTCCGCCGTGCCATCGTAGCGAGGGGGAAGGTCAGGCTTGAACTTGACTGGCCATGCGACGCCGCGTAGCTCGGGGGTGAGGGCACGGCAGCCTGTTGTGGCCATCGGTGCCTTTTGCTGGTACTGGGCTTGCTCCTGGGGATTACCGCGCGCCGCCGCTTGGAGCAGCGCGGGGTCTTGGCATGGAGGTGCAGGGACGCGATCTTGGCGCGCCGGCGCTGGGAGCGCGCGAGCACCTTCTTGGGGATGAGGGATCTCTTGGCAGCTCCTTTCTTGCTGCGTAGGCGCCGGGCGCGGAGGGTCTTGCCCTAGGGCTGCACCTTGGAGCCAGGGCGCCTCCTTGGGGAGGAGGTGGTGGAGGCACCTCCTGATCCTCGCCTCCTGTGCAAAATGGAGGGCGAGGCAGCGAGAAAGACGGCAAGGGGGAGCCCCCTGCGGCGCTGACGAGCTTGGTGATGCGGGCGAGCCAGTCTTCGTAGAGGTCGTCGATGGGGCAGTAGTGCAAGAGCTCTCTTGCCAGGAGCAGCGTGGCGTGCGCGTCCGTGGGGGCGCGACGGGCGTGGGATGGCGAAGCGGCTGGAGTCAGCGATGGTGTGGCGGTGCGGCCCTCCCGCCACATCGAAGGATGCTGGGACGAGGCCTGCTGCTCGTTCCCCGTCGGGCCGGTGGCGGCGTTGGCGGCAGGCGACGGGGAACGACAAGGGCGTCCACCGACGGGCGCCGTCTGGGCGACGCGGGTGGCGAGAGCAGCCCGGCGCTTGGCGCGAGCCCGACGAGCGTCAGCCATGGACACGACGGAAGATCACACGCGAACATCGGAAGAAAGATTCTGGCGCACCCCTACCTGGCGCACCAAATGTCGGATTTCGAGTTCCGGCAGACCCTTGAGGTTCAAACACTGGGGTGCGCGCGGAGATCTCTCCCCTACCGATCTACGTCCAATCTCCTCGTGTGTTCTAAGCTGGAAACAACGAACAACACAAGGGACACGAGATTTATACTGGTTCGGGCCATCGTTGTGGTGTAATACCCTACTCCAGTGTGTGGTGTGGTGAATTGCCTCGGGGGCTGATGATGAACAGTACAAGGGAAGAACAGCCTCGCAAGCCTTCCTAGTCTCGATCGTCATGGCTTGCGTCACGGGCCCCTCGCAAGGTACCCCTGCCTTGATCTCTCCGCCTCCTCGTGAGCCTTCCTGATGAGGCTGCCTCTGAGGAAGCTTTCTGTTGTCTGCCGCGCGAGGCATGGCCCCTCGCGAGGGTCTTGAGCTTGAGCTGATGAAGATGGGCAGCGCTGGGCCCCCCACTTGAGCCACGCCGCAGGCCGCAGGCAGGCAAGTCTGGGGACCCCCGTTCCCAGAACGCCGACACTGAACTCCAGTGACTGTATAGTGCTTTAGCTTGAAATACAGTGACCGTCATGCATGAATGTATCATGGGCATGCATACTTTTAGAGGGCCGAGAGATAGTTTGTGTGCGTACGTGAAAGTGGTGTAGAAAAGGGGATGTCCGGTGGAGACAAGGAGAGATATGCCCTTTGTTTCTCTTTCCAGTGACTAATATTTTAGGAGAATATATAAACATTCACAATGCAGAACAATTATTTTTGGATGCACCATGCAATTAACTTTCATGTATAACATTGTACTATTGTATATGCTTATTTTCTTAGTGGCCGATTGCGTGTGTGGTGTGGTGGGCACATCATTTCTAGTTGTGGTGGGTCAACATGAGGACTCATGGGTCGGTTCCATCCTATGCCGATGCATATGCATGAGTAGTCAGAAAGAGAGAGAGAGAGATACAGAGAGGGCATGTGCGTGAGACTCCCCGACACCCCGAGAGAGATTGTGAGCATGTGTGAAAGACAAATGCCGATGCATATAAAGTGTGTGCACTTATGCGGTAGATAGAGAGATATATAGCGCGTTTGTGAGAACGGGCCAAGGCACAGTGCATCTACATGTAAAAGGCGGTTCTACGCATTAAATCAAAATATAAATGGCATTATTATTTTTGGATGAGATCATGAATTTTGCAAATTGTGTATGGACGAAAATCGGTCTATCAGACACCCATACTCTATTGAATTCTAGCATGTGCATGTGTTTATTTCATATTATCAATCCATAGAGTGAGAGAGGTTTGAAATACAGGCAATGGATGGTTTTGCAATTCATATATAAACATTAATTAGTGCACTCCATGTTGTTAGTGTGAAGCACTTTATACATTTGTCACATGCATGGATACATTCCAAATTGCTAGCTACGAAATAGAATACATGTCGAATTCAACATAAAGGGGGTTTCGAAGATTTGAATTCTTAGGAAGTGCATTCATCTATTTGAACCCGAGATAATGGCATTTGTAAATCAGATGTAAAGGGGGGCATCAATCTTTGTTGTGCATTTGAACATGCTATATATGTATTCATACGCATGTCTAACTTTTTTTGCAACCAAGGAGATTATATATGGAACCATGCATGAACCGAGGTAAGTTGCATATTTTTTAATATATATACTTGTGTACAATGTATATTCAAATGTACCACCTCCATTCCAAAATAATCGTAGATTTAGGATTTTCAAGAGTAAAGATTTGTGAAGTTTGACAAATCCTGAATGTTCAATTCAAGAGAACCGAAAACGTTAATGCTTCTGCTCCCAAATATTGAACGAAGCGCCAAATAGGCCTCTGGTCACCTGAAACCGCGCGAGACTAATGTTTGGTGGTAGGAAATTACTGTCCTGACTCTGGCCCATGTAGCCTATCGGCCCAATGTCCAATGGTCTAAACCGGGGTAGGTTTGTAACTTCACCAAGACGCCAGTCTCAACCGCCTCCGAGAGGCATTCATACGCCATGGGTGCCTAAACACCCATGCGCTCGGCCGAAATCTATCCCGCCCACATTTGGGACACGTGAGATTACTGTCCTACCCCCAACCCGCAATATGTCAGAAATTTTAGATGGGGGCAAAGTTTGTAACTTCCCCCAAATTTCAAACAAGCGCATCCCAAACCGAAACATTGTTCCCCCTTAAGTTCCCCGCCTCCCTCCGTTTCCCCATTCATACTTCGTGGGCGCCAAAATAACCTCTCCACCAGCCGCGAAACCCCAGCCTCCTCCGTCCGCCACCCCATAGCACCCAATCCACCGCCGCCGTCATCCATCACGCGGGAGCCGGTACCCTGACGTTGTCATCCAATGCAGCCGCAACCGCAACGCCCTCAAGGACTTAGCAGTTGAAGCCGAGGTAGAGTTGCCTCCACGATGCCGACGCCGACGTGCGCCGTACAAGAACTACTCCGACCACGCCGTCCTGCGCCTCACTGTTGTCGCTCCACTATTGCACCCGTCCACCGCACGGGAGTTGTTCCCGCTACGCCGTCGTTCGCCGCCTCGGATTTGCTTCCCCGCTGCCGACAGACGGCCACCGCATCACACTCAACAACTTGTCCATTGGTTCGTCCAAGGCAGCACCGTCCTCCACAACTTCTCATTTCAAGTGAACCACAAGAAGATCATAGGAAAAATAGAAGGAGGACACATCACTGCCAGCAGAAAGATGTACTCCTCTTCCCTTATTCATGCAAACCTTACATCTCTGCTCACACCGTATTCATCCCACAAAAGAAACTAGTTGAGTGCTTCTTGCTGCATGTTCTTCGTGATACTAAATGCACAAGGTTTCCTACCTTTACTATTTCACCTTTGCGAGAGGTCGGAGTCCGCCTGGATTTCAATTTAGGGTCAGTCAAACCGCAATTAAAAGAAGCAGCACCCTCTTAGGTGCGCGGAGCACCTAGTCCGCATGTTCGCTAGGGAAGCGGTGCATCGGTGTCTATCATAGGGATGTGGGGCGCAGGAGCTGCTTGCGCCCGATATGGAGGTCGGCGGGGCTTGAATGGATGGCGCGGGGGGTGCCAAGCACGGCGGTGCAGTAAGGTCGAGGGGAGGGTGCAGGCAGGGGACTGAGCCGGTGGTCGCTGCCGTTTCGAGGAAGATCGTCAACACTGACTGGCTGGAGGTAGATGAAGGCGATCTGCCCATTCTTTGTACATCGGACGGTGCAGAAAAAATGGACTGACCTATTTGACTTCAGTCAAATGTTATTTTCATAGAATCCTGTAGTAATTTAGTGTGCCATGCATGTTGTAGAGCTATCATATGTCTCCCGTCATTTATTTCTCACCGACCTACTATCTGCTACCTTTACACTGTACTAATTGTGCACACACTTCACCCATACTCACACTACTGTTTTTTTATGCATGGGTATTTTAGACTCTGACGCAGTGTTGATGAATGCTGAAAAGAAAAGACAGAAGTCGCTCTAGTGTAATTCGAAGATAAGCACTAAGCTTTTCAGCGCTCTAAAAGATGCAGTGTCAACGGTTGGAGATAGTAAACATAGATCTGCAGTTGATGATCTCAATTGCCACACACAACCATCCCAGGTGCTTGCTTTAACTCCATGCTGTCAAATGTGGTTGCATGTTGCATATGGTGTCTAGCTTGTATTGCTTCCAATTTGGTTAAATTGCAAGTGCTTACTTTACACATGATACCTTTGATAATGGCATGCCTTCCTGTTTTTGATACATACTACATATGTCTATTAACCATGTTCGTACATCAAACTAATGCTCTTTTGTATCCCTTGTCAATCACTTATGATGAGACAGTCACCCGAGTGGGTTATTGTGAGACGTCGTACTTGGTTAAAGAGTGCAGTGTCATCCTCCCCACATGATTCTCAAGAAACAGCAAGGATAAATGAATGTAGTCAATGTAGCTCTCTAGTTGATGACCGCAATTCCCCCACACCACCAATGTGTCAATGTTGCATGCCAGCATGCGTGCGTGTGTACGTGTCAGTGTTGCACGCCTACATGCGTGCATGTCTTGCGTGCGTGCATGTGTACGTGCGGGGTGAGGCTACACGTCAGTCGACTGAATTTTTCATCTCTTCATTAGATTTTCCAGCCGTTGGATACGAAATCAAGGGCCTCCAGTTTATCATCAAACTCCACCCCCCTGAGCCGCCAGCCACCACCGGCCGAACTGCCAGCCCCCGCCACCACGGCCGGCCCGCCCTCCGTGAAACCACTCCCCACCGCCGGTCCACCGCTGCACCGGCCATCCCTCTAGCCCCCACCCCCCCCCCCGCCGAGCTTTCTCTCTGGGGATCCCCACCCCACCGCCCAATGAACGCCCCCAACCATCGGTGACTGCCAACCAAAGGTCTCACGACTTCGAATACCCACCGACCACTAATTTATTACCATTTCTGTCCTTCATATACACGCTAACGGGTGGGCCCTATGGTAATGTGCGCTGTTGAATGTGAACTGTTTGACTGGTCAATTGATCGTGTTATCAACAAATTACGGAGCTGTATGGTGAGCCAGTGACCGTATGATCACCCTAAAATGTACTCCTATTTTATTAACACAGTACAGACTCAAACTACCATTTCTTTCTTTCATATACGGGCTGACAGGTGGGCCCCACGGTTACGCGCCCCGATGGTGCAACACTAGTTGCGCCGCGTGGAACGTTTGACTGGTCAATTGATTGTGTCATCAACAAAATACGGAGTTGTACGGGTGAGCCAGTGACCGTATAATCATGATATGTATTTGTTTAACACGGTATAGACGCAAGGGCTCATATATACGCACAAGCACTCACCGCTATAAGCGCACACACGCGAACCCTACCCCTATGAGCACCTTCGAGAGAGTGGGAAAGCATATATGATCTTGAGATTTTACGAAGTCACCATAGGTGCCTCGTAGTTGAGTGGAACGTCTCATCCCACTAAACGTACATCGCCGGAAAATATTGAAATTAACACAAGATAAATGCGAGCACCGGGACTTTAACCTTGGTGGGCTCGAGAAACCACTGTCCTCTAACCATCCAACCACATGTTGGTTAGCATGACATAATGTATGTGGTGACCGTGATGAGCTTATTCTGAAGTCCAGTGACCATATCGTGCTTTCGCTTCAAATACAATGACCGTAAGTGTCATCAACAAAATACGGAGCACGCATCAAATGCAAAGTCCGTCAGTGTCATCAACAAAATATGGAGACGTATCATGAGCTAGATACCGTTGTACTATTGTATATGCTTATTTTCTTAGTGGTCGATTGCGTGTGTGGTGTGCTGGGCACATCATTTCTAGTTGTGGTGGGTCAACATGAAGACTCATGGGTCGGTTCCATCCTGCGCCACATATAGGTTGGACTGAGACATGTTATACGAAGACCCATGTGGAGGACTCGGCGTACAACACGAAGCTACCAGAGTCGCGGAGGACTCTATCCCCACTGGTGATAAGCCGACTATATATGATTTGTAACCCTAGGCCCTTAGTATATTATACAAGCTTGGGGGCTAGTTCGTCGATAGTATACACTCACGCACAATGCCTGGTATTCACGTGTACTTTGTACACACCCCTATCACTAATATATAGTACCAGGAGTAGGCTCTTTCTTCAACTGCAAGGGTCCGATCCAAACTAGGGTAAAACTTTGCCTCGTATTACCATCCAGCCTAACAGCCAGGGATATCCTACCGAATGATATGATGAAATCATATCTGCCAAGTACTAAGAGAGAGGTGTGTCGGGGGGGCAATGTCTGCAAGAGAGGCCTAAATATAATGTGCGTGCGAGAGACACGTAGGCACATATATGTGCGTATAGAGGGCTAGTAGAGATCGTGCATGTGTATATATGCATGTGAGAGAAATAGTGTTTTCCAACTGAGATTAATGAAAAGAGTGGTACATAGTAGTCAGAAAGAGAGAGAAACAGAGAGAGCATGTGCGTGAGACACCCCAACACCCTGAGAGAGATTGTGAGCATGTGTGAAAGAGAAATGCCGATGCATATAAAGTTTGTGCACTTATGCGTTAGATAGAGAGATATATAACGCGTTTGTGAGAACGGGGCGAGGCATAGTGCATCTACGTGTAAAAGGAGGTTCTACGCATTAAATTAAAATATAAATGGCATTATTATTTTTGGATGAGATGATGAATTTTGCAAATTGCGTATGGACGAAAATCGGTCTATCAGACACCCATACTCTATTGAATTCTAGCATGTGCATGTGTTTATTTCATATTATCGATCCATAGAGTGAGAGAGGTTTTAAATATAGGCAATGGATGCTTTTGCAATTCATATATAAATATTAATTAGTGCACTCCATGTTGTTAGTGTGAAGCACTTTATACATTTGTCACTTGCATGGATACATTCCAAATTGCTAGCTACGAAATAGAATACATGTCGAATTCAACATAAAGGGGGTTTCGAAGATTCAAATTCATAGGAAGTGCATTCATCTATTTGAACCCGAGATAATGGCATTTCTAAATCAGATGTAAAAGGGGGCATCAATCTTTGTTGTGAGTTCGAACATGCTATATATATATATTCATACGCATATCTAACTTTTTTTGCAACCAAGGAGATTATATCTGGAACCATGCATGAACTGAGGTAAGTTGCATATTTTTTAATATATACTCGTGTACAATGTATATTCAAAGGTACCCCGTCCATTCCAAAATAATCGTAGCTTTAGGATTTTCAAGAGTAAAGATTTGTGAAGTTTGACAAATCCTGAAAGTTCAATTCAAGAGAACCGAAAATGTTAATGCTTCTGCTCCCAAATATTGAACGAAGCACCAAATAGGCCTCTGGTCAACCGAAACTGCACGAGACTAATGTTTTGGTGGTAGGAAATTACTGTCCTGACTCTGGCCCGTGTAGCCTATCGGCCCGATGTCCAAAGGTCTAAACCGGGGTAGGTTTGTAACTTCACCAAGACGCTAGTCTCAACCGCCTTCGAGAAGCATTCATACACCATGGGCGCCTACCCATGCACTCAGCCGAAATCTATCCCGCCCACATTTTGGACACCTGACATGACTATCCTACCTCCAACCCGCAATATGTCCGAAATTTTAGATGGGGCTAAGTTTGTAACTTTCCCCAAATTTCAAACAAGCACGTCTCAAACCGAAACATTGTTCCCCCTTAGTTCCCTGCCTCCCTTCGTTTCCCCATTCATACTCCGTGGGCGCGAAAACGCCCTCTCCACCAGCCGCGAACCCCCAGCCTCCTCCGTCCTCCACCCCATAGCGGCCAATCCACCGTCGCCCTCCTTCATCACGCCAGAGCCGGTACCCCGACGTCATCGTCCAATGCAACCGCAACCGCAACGCCCTCAAGGACTTAGCAGCTGAAGCCGAGGCAGAGCTGCCTCCATGACGCTGACGCCGATGTGCGCCGTACCAGAACCACTCCGACCACGCCGTCCTGCGCCTCACTGCTGCGGCTCCACTGTCAAAACCGTACACCGCACCGGAGCTGTTCCCGCTACACCGTCGTTCGCCGACTCGGATCTGCTTCCCCGCCGCCGATAGATGGCCACCGCACCACAGTCAACAACTTGGCCATGGGTTCGTCCAAGGCTGCACCGTCCTCCACAACTTCTGGTTTCCGGCGAACAACAAGAAGATCGTCGGAAAAACAAAAGGAGGACACAGCACTGCCAGCAGAAAGAGGTACTCCTCTTCCCTTATTCGTGCAAATCTTACGTCTCTGCTCACACCGTATTCATCCCATGAAAGAAACTAGTTGAGTGCTTCTTAATGCATCTTCTTCATGATACTAAATGGACAAGGTTTCCTCCCTTTTACTATGTCACCTTTGCTAGAGGTCAGTAGCCCACCTGGATTTCAATTCAGGGTCAGTCGAACCGCAATTAAAAGAAGCAACACCCGCTTAGGCACGCGGAGTACCTAGTCCGCCTGTTCCCCGGGGAAGCGGCGCATCAGTGTCTATCATAGGGGTGTGGGGCGCAGGAGCTGCTTGCGCCCGATCTGGAGGTCGGCGTGGCTTGAATGGATGGCCGGGGGTGGTGCCAAGCATGGCGGTGTGGTGAGGTCGAGGGGAGGGCGCAGGCAGGGGAGGAATACTGGGCTGGTGGTCGCTGGCGTTTCGAGGAAGATCGTCAACACTGACTGGCTGGAGGTAGATGAAGGCGATCTGCCCGTTTTTTTGTACATCGGACGGTGCAGAAAAAATGAACTGACCTATTTGCTTTCAATCGACTGTTATTTTCATAGAATCCTGTAGTAATTTAGTGCGCCATGCATGTTGTAGGGCTATCATATGTCTCCCGTCATTTATTTCTCACCGACCTTCTATCTGCTACCTTTACACTGTACTAATTGTGCACACACTTCACCCATACTCACACTATTGTTTTTTATGCATGGGTATTTCAGACTCTGACGCAGTGTTGATGAATGCAGAAAAGAAAAGATAGAAGTCGCTCCAGTGTAATTCGAAGATAAGCACTAAGCGTTTCAGTGCTCTAATGGGTGCAGTGTCAGCAGTTGGAGACAGTAAACGTAGCTCTATAGTTGATGATCTCAATTGCCACACACAACCATCCCTGGGGCTTGCTTTAACTTCGCGCTGTCAAATGTGGTTGCATGTTGCATATGGTGTCTAGCTTGTATTGCTTCCAATTTGGTTAAATGCATCTGCTTACTTTACACATCATACCTTTGATAAGGACATGCCTTCCTATTTTTGATACATACTACATATGTCTATTAACCATGTTCGTACATCAAACTAATGCTCTTTTGTATCCCTCGTCAATCACTTATGATGAGGCAGTCACCCGAGTGGGTTACTGTGAGACGCCCTACTGGTTTAAAGAGTGCAGTGTCATCCTCCCCACATGATTCTCAAGAAACAGCAGGGCTAAATGAAGATAGTCAACGTAGCTCTCTAGTTGATCACCGCAATTCCCCCACACCACCATCGCGGGTGCTTGCTCTTACTTGGCAGTGTGATATGTGGTTGCATGTTGCATATGGTGTCTACCCTGTAATGCTTCTAATTAGGGTAAATTGCATCTTCTTAGTTAACACATTATACCTGTGAATATGACATGCCTTCCTATTTTTGGTACATACTACGTCTTTCTATTAACCATGTTCTTACATCAAACTACTTTTCTTGTGTATCCCTCATCAATGCTCCTAATTTGTTAAATTGCATCTCCTTAGCTTACACATTATACATGTGAATATGACATGCCTTCCTGTTTTTGGTGCATACTACATTTGCCTATCACACCATGTTCTTACATCAAACTACTGTTCTTGTGTATCCTGTGTCTATCTCTTATGAGACGCAATACTCTTATAAAGAATGCAATTTCATCCTCTCCACATGATTCTCAAGAAATAGCAAGCCTAAATGAAGATATTGAACGTAGCTCTATACCTGAAGACCGCACTCCCCCTACACCACCATCACAGGTGCTTGCTCTAACTTCGCAGTGTGATATGTGGTTGCATGTTGCATACGGTGTCTAGCTTGTAATGCTTCTAATTAGGGTAAATTGCATCTTCTTGGTTTACACATTATACCTGTGAATATGACATGCCTTCCTATTTTTGGTACACACTACATCTATGTGTTAACCTTGTTCTTACATGAAACTACCTCTCTTCTGTATCCTCCATCAATCACTTATGTTGGGTCACCTTTATTCGTTGCATATTGCATATTATTTCTAGCCTGTTGCCATGTATTGCTTCTAATTTGGTCAAATACATTTGTTAGGGCACCCTATTAATTTGGCAGAGTGATATTGGTTTCATCTTTCATATGGTTTCTAGCTTGCATTGATTCTAACAAGTTCAAGCACCTTGTGCTTAGTTTACACTTTATACATCATACATGTCAATATGTCACGTCGTCCTGTTTTTCATACATATTCCATCCTCCTATCATGCGGCTGCCTTACATGAAAGTACTGTTCGTCAGTATCATGCATCAATGCGATCTGAAGAGCAAATTTTATTCCTTTTTCTTGTGGGTTTGACTTGACAAGGCAAAATCAAGAAAGAGGAAGGAAAAGAGTAAGGAAGACGATGGTGGTGGTCCTCTGCAGCAACGTAAACGGAGCATCTGTACCGATTCTCCTTGTACTGATAGTGCATTACAAGGTTCAAGTCTCCACTCCCCTGCTCCACCATCCAAGGTGCTTGCTCTAACTTGGCAGTGTGATATCTGGTTGCATGTTGCATATGGTTTCTAGCTTGTATTGCTCCTAATTAGTGTAAATTGCATCTGCTTAGCTTACACATGATACATGTGAATATGACATGCTTTCCTATTTTTGGTACATACTATATCTGTCTATCACACCATGTTCTTACATGAAACTACTCTTGTTGTGTATCATGCATCAATCACTTATGATGGAACGCCTTTAAGTTGGCAGTGTGATATTGGTTTGCGTCTTGAATATGATTTCTAGCATGTATTGCTTCTAGTTTGATGAACGCCACCTATGACGAGACAGTTTTAACTTGGCAGAGTGATATTGATTGTACCTTTCATATGGTGTCTAGTTTGCAGTGCTTATAATTCATTGAAGTGCCTTCTGCTTAGTTACCACATCATAGGTGTGAATATGTCAAGCCATCCATTTTTTGTACATATTCCATCCTCGTATCATGACTATGCCTTTCATCAGAGTAGTGTTCGTTAGTATCATGCATCAATGAGTTCTGAAGAGCAAGTTTTATTCCTTTTTCTTGTGGATTTGACTTGACAAGGCAAAATCAAGAAAGAGGAAGGAAGGCGATGATGGTGGTCCTCTGCAGCAACGTAAACGGAGCATCTGTACCGATTCTCCTTGTACTGATAGTGCATTACAAGGTCCAAGTCTCCGCTCCCATTCTCCACCATCCAAGGTGCTTGCTCTAACTTGGCAGTGTGATATCTGGTTGCATGTTGCATATGGTGTCTAGCTTGTATTGCTCCTAATCAGTGTAAACTACATCTGCTTAGCTTACACATGATACGTGTGAATATGACATGCTTTCCTGTTTTTGGTACATACTATATCTGTCTATCACACCATGTTCTTACATGAAACTACTCTTCTTGTGTATCCTGCATCAGTCACTTATGATGGAACACCTTTAAGTTGGCAGTGTGATATTAGTTTGCATCTTGAATATGATTTCTAGCATGTATTGCTTCTAGTTTGATGAACGCCACCTATGACAAGACAGTTTTAACTTGGCGGAGTGATATTGATTGCACCTTTCATATGGTGTCACGTTTGCAGTTCTTCTAATTCGTTGAAGTGCTTTCTACTTAGTTACCACATCATAGGTGTGAATATGTCAAGCTGTCCATTTTTAGTACATGTTCCATCCTCGTATCATGACTTTGCCTTTCACCAGAGTAGTGTTCATCAGTATCATGCATGAATGAGTTCTGAAGAGCGAATTATATTCCTTTTTCTTGTCGGTTTGACCTCACAATGAAAAATCAATAAAGCTGAAGGAAATTGGCAAGGCATTGGATGATGGTGGTCCTTCCGAGCAACTGAAATGGAGGTTCTCTACATATTCTACTCCGCCATCCTCCCAACAACATTCGCAAGACAACACAAGGCTAGACAGTCAACGTAGCTGTGTAGATGATGAGCACATCTCCCCTACTCCACCATCACAGGTGCTTGCTCTAACTTGGCACTATTATATGTGGTTGCATGTTGCGTATGTTGTCTAGCTTGTATTGTTTCTAACTTTGTTGAATTGCATCTGCTTACTTTACACATAATGCCTGTGAATATGACACGTGTTCCTGTTTCTAGAACATACGTGTACATGATGAGCACATCTCCCCTACTCCACCATCACAGGTGCTTGCTCTAACTTGGCACTATTATATGTGGTTGCATGTTCTGTATGATGTCTAGCTTGTATTGCTTTCTAACTTTTGTTCAATTGCATCTGCTTACTTTACACATAATGCCTGTGAATATGACACGTGTTCCTGTTTCTAGAACATACGTGTGCATGATGAGCACATCTCCCCTACTCCACCATCACAGGTGCTTGCTCTAACATGGAATTGTTATATGTGGTTGCATTTTGCGTATGATGTCTAGTTTGTATTGTGATACGTCTCCAACGTATCTATAATTTTTGATTGTTCCATGCTATATTATATCCTGTTTTGGACATTATTGGGCTTTATTATACACTTTTATATTATTTTTGGGACTAACCTATTAACCGGAGGCCTAGCCCAGAATTGCTATTTTTTGCCTATTTCAGAGTTTCGCAGAAAAAGAATATCAAACGGAGTCCAAACAGAATGAAACCTTCGGGACAAACATGATCCAGAGGACTTGGACCCTACGTCAAGCAATCAACTAGGAAGGCACGAGGTAGGGGGCGCGCCTACCCCCCCCCCCCCCCCGAGGCGCGTCCTCCACCCTCGTGAGGCCCACGTAGCTCCACCGACGTACTCCTTCCTCCTATATATACCTACGTACCCCCAAACTACCAGATACGGAGCCAAAACCCTAATTCCACCGCCGTAACTTTCTGTATCCACGAGATCCCATCTTGGGGCCTTTTCTGGAGCTCCGCCGGGGGGGGGGGGTATCTATCACAGAGGGCTTCTACATCAACACCATAGCCTCTCCGATGAAGTGTGAGTAGTTTACTTCAGACCTATGGGTCCATAGTTATTAGCTAGATGGCTTCTTCTCTCATTTTGGATCTCAATACAAAGTTCTCCCCCTCTCTTGTGGACATCTATTTGATGTAATCTTCTTTTGCGGTGTGTTTGTTGAGACCGATGAATTGTGGGTTTATGATCAAGTTTATATATGAACAATATTTGAATCTTCTCTGAATTCTTTTATGTATGATTGGTTATCTTTGCAAGTCTCTTCGAATTATCAGTTTGGTTTGCCCTACTACATTGATCTTTCTTGCAATGGGAGAAGTGCTTAGCTTTGGGTTGAATCTTGCGGTGTCCTTTCCCAGTGACGGTAGGGGCAAAGAGGCACATATTGTATTGTTACCATCGAGGATAACAAGATGGGGTGTATATCATATTGCATGAGTTTATCCCTCTACATCATGTCATCTTGCTTAAAGCGTTACTCTGTTCTCTTGAACTTAATACTCTAGATGCATGCTGGATAGCGGTCGATGTGTGGAGTAATAGTAGTAGATGCAGGCAGGAGTCGGTCTACTTTTCTCGGACGTGATGCCTATATACATGATCATACCTAGATATTCTCATAACTATGCTCAATTCTATCAATCGCACAACAGTAATTTGTTCACCCACCGTAATACTTATGCTCTTGAGAGAAGCCTCTAGTGAAACTATGGCCCCCGGGTCTATTTTCCATCATATTAATCTTCCAATACTTAGTTATTTCCTTTGCCATTTATTTTACTTGCATCTTTATTTTTGTTTATCATAAAAATAACAAAAATATTATCTTATCATATCTATCAGATCCCACTCTCGTAGGTGACCGTGAAGGGATTGACAACCCCTTTATCGCATTGGTTGCGAGGAGTTTATAGGTTTGTGTAGGTGCAAGGGACTCGTGTGTGGCCTCCTACTGGATTGATACCTTGGTTCTCAAAAACTGAGGGAAATACTTACACTGCTCTGCTGCATCACCCTCTCCTCTTCAAGGGAAAACCAACGTAGTTCTCAAGAGGTAGCAAGAAGGATTTCTGGCGCCGTTGCCGGCGAGGCTTACACAAGGACAAGTCAAGATTTGGACACCCGACAACGAGCCATTTCTTGCGTTGTTGCCGGGGAGTCTACGCAAAAGTCAACATACCAAGTACCCATCACAAACCCTTATCTCCCGCATTACATTATTTTCCATTTGCCTCTCGTTTTCCTCTCCCCCCACTTCACCCTTGCTGTTTTATTCGCCTTCTCTCTCTCTCCATCCCCCCTCTCTTTCTCAATTTTCCTCTTCTTGCCCCTTGCACTTTCCGTCGTTATGTCTGAAACTGGGGAAATTATTGTCGATATGGACAATAATAATATCATGAATAATTCTGATGCTCCTGCTGAAGAACCCCCTATCTTACATACAAAAAAATTCCGAATTGGTAGTGGTAATATTATTGGAAAAGGAGTTATCCAAGATTTCTTTACTTGTGTCGGTGCTTTGCCTTCTATGGGTAGCTCTATCCTTCATAGAACTAGTAACCTTGCGGACGCTATCGCCATGCTTGTAGTTGAACTTGAAAGACAATTTATGCACATGCATCCTTGCATACAAAGGATTTTCTTAGAAATTTCTAATATTGAGCATTCTTCTGTTAAGTGTGCCGCTACTATCTTTTTGGCTCATGAGTTTAGATTCATAATAAAAGAGGCTAAAGAAATCTTTGCGCATTATATGGTGGACTCTTGTCGTCCTCCCATAGAGGTTATTCTTTTTGATCAAGAAGAAATAATGTGTTTTAAATCTCTAGACTATGTTGCTTTCAATGAAAAGCTTAGAGAAAGGGTTCCTACCAATGTTCTAGTTGATAGAATTTCTGAACTTAATAATGATTTGGCAATTCAAAATAATCAACTAGGATATTCTCTCGAGTATAGGCTCACAAAGTTCTGTCAAAAGAATGCTTATAATGATGAATTGGTTGTGCAATACGAAGGGCCAAAGGAGGAACCTATACCTCCCAAAGTTGATCTTGGGGACTTTTGTCCCATTAAATTTAGCCCTTTTGATTACTTTTTCTTGCCTCAAAGAAAACTTGCCGCCGAACGTAGGGAATATGAAATGAGTTTAATGATCTATCTTATTATTACGGCAATACCTAGATCTATCTTCGCTTATATGCCTAGCTAGGGGCGTTAAACGATAGCGTTTGTTGGGAGGCAACCCAATTTTATTTTTATTCCTTTCTTTTTGCTCCTGTTTAGTAATAAATAATTTATCTAGCCTCTGTTCTGGTTGTGTTTTTTGTGTTTAAATAGTGTTTGTGTCAAGTAGAACCGTTGGGAAGACTTGGGGAAAGTCTTTTTAATCTTGCAGTAAAAAACAGAAACTTTAGCGCTACCGAGAACTGCTGCAATTTTTATTTGGAAAGCGCTACTTAGTTAATTCTTTTTGCAGATGATTAATAGATAAATTCATGACGTCTAGAAATTTATTTTAGAATTTCTGGGGTTCCAGATCTTGCGTTAGATACATATTACTACAGACTGTTCTGTTTTTGACAGATTCTGTTTTTCGTGTGTTGTTTGCTTATTTTGATGAATCTATGGCTAGTAAAATAGTTTATACACCATAGAGAAGTTGGAATATAGTAGGTTTAACACCAATATAAATAAAGAATTAGTTCATTACATTTCCTTGAAGTGGTGTTTTGTTTTCTTTCGCTAACGGAGCTCATGAGATTTTCTACTTTAAGTTTTGTGTTGTGAAGTTTTCAAGTTTTGGGTAAAGATTTGATGGATTATGGAACAAGGAGTGGCAAGAGCCTAAGGATGGGGATACCCATGGCACCCCCAAGATAATATAAGTACACCTAAAAGCCAAAGCTTGGGGATGCCCCGGAAGGCATCCCCTCTTTCGTCTACTTCCATCGGTAACTTTACTTGGAGCTATATTTTTATTTACCACATGATATGTGTTTTTCTTGGAGCATCCTGTATTATTTGAGTCTTTATTTTTTAGTTTTCCACAATCATCCTTGCTGTACACACCTTTTGAGAGAGACACTCATGATTCGGAAATTGTTAGAATACTCTGTGTGCTTCACTTATATCTTTTGAGTTATATAGTTTTTGCTCTAGTGCTTCACTTATATCTTTTAGAGCATGTTGGTAGATTTGTTTTATAGAAACCATTTTTCTCTCATGCTTCACTTAGATTATTTTGAGAGTCCTACAAAATAGCGTGGTAATTTGCTTTAATTATGTTAGGCATTCAAGATTAATAATAAAAAAATATGAGTTGGTTGAATACTATGAGAAGTTCGATAATTGATAATTGTTTTGAGATATGGAGATGGTGATATTAGAGTCATTCTAGATGAGTAGTTGTGAATTTGAGAAATACTTGTGTTAAAGTTTGTGATTCCCGTAGCATGCACGTATGGTGAACCGTTATATGATGAAGTTGGAGCATGATTTATTTATTGATTGTCTTCCTTATGAATGGCGGTCGGGGACGAGCGATGGTATGTTCCTACCAATCTATCCCCCTAGGAGCATGCGCGTAATAATTTGCTTTGATAACTTGTAGATTTTTGAAGTGAGTATATGAGTTCTTTATGACTAATGTTGAGTCCATGGATCATACGCACTCTCACCCTTCCACCATTGCTAGCCTCTCTAATACCGCGCACCTTTTGCCGGTATCATACACCCACCATATACCTTCCTCAAAACAGCCACCAAACCTACCTATCATGGCATTTCCATAGCCATTTCGAGATATATTGCCATGCAACTTAACACCGTTCCGTTTACCATGACACGCTCCATCATTGTCATATTGCTTTGCGTGATCATGTAGTTGACATTGTACTCGTGGCAAAGCCACGGTTCATAATTCTTTCATACATGTCACTCTTGATTCATTGCATATCCCAGTACACCGCCGGAGGCATTCACATAGAGTCATATTTTGTTCTAAGTATTGAGTTGTAAGTAAATAAAAAAGTGTGGCGATCATCATTTTTAGAGCATTGTCCCAAGTGAGGAAAGGATGATGGAGACTATGATTCCCCCACATGTCGGGATGAGACTCCATACTAAGTAAAAAAAAGAGGCCATAAAAAAGGAGAAAAGGCCCAAATAAAAAATGTGAGAAAAAGAGAGAAGGGACAATGCTACTATCCTTTTACCACACTTGTGCTTCAAAGTAGCACCAAGATCGTCGTAGAGA